>NC_056745.1:275295753-275565753 GCF_019279795.1 Protopterus annectens
TATTTTCTTCTGATCTTTGCTTTTTATCTTTTCTTTGCAGCATAGTCTATTTTTCAACGCTGTACACGTTTTATAAATGAATGCTGGATTTTTTACACTAATGTCTTTCAATTCTGGTACCTGCAACAGTAATGGCCAGGCCTTTTTACTATATATATATATATATATATATATATATATATATATATATATATATATATATATGTATGTATGTATATGTCTTTGGTGACCCCCTAGTGGACAAACTTATTGACCTGGTTTCCCACTGGGCATGGAAGGAGCTGGATAGTGTTGAGCCCATCCCCGAGCACCTGGACAAGATTTTGGCCACTCCTTTAGATGATCCTCACTGGAACAAAGGAGTTCCCATTGATGCTATTGTGGTGGTGTCACCACTAAGAGAGCGCTATCAGAGCAGAGCTCTTCTGTCCATCCATCAAACAGGGAGCCCAGAGCGTTGGACAGATTTGGAAGGCGAGTGTTTGTCTCAGCTACCCTGTCTCTGAGGTTGCTTAATTATCTGGCGCGTTTTATTAGGCTGCTGAGAGGTTTGACTAAAGAACTATCAAATACCCTCTCTCTGAGTCCTTGTCTGCTGATGATTTCAAAAGGACTTCCTCTCAGCTGGCCACTTTTTTGTCTTTTTCAATTACTTCGATGAGGTTAATCTCTCATACAGCTAAAGGTACCTCACAAGCAAGCTAGTCCAGGTATCTCCATAAGGAGACATGTCTGGATGCAGCTATGCGACTTTACGAGGCCCTTCAAGATGTCTGTTAATGTCCCATTTGATGGCGATTCATTGTTTGGGCCATCAGTTAATGATATACTTGTCTGCAGAAAAAAGATGGAAAAACCCGTCTGCCATAGGAATCAAGTTTTCTATCCCTCAATGGACCTTTTCTAGAAGCCAAAGAGGTGGTAAGAAGATGTGGTTCTGTAAATCTCAGGGACCTTTCCAGGATTCACTTCGGGATAATTCCTCCAGAGGCAGAGAAGGAAATTTTAATGGTAGATGTCACCGTAGAGGCAGAGGAGGCCCTTAGAACCAGGGTTTTAGAGATTCTTTTTTTTGACAGGCCCTATCAGTGCTCCTGAAGCGCTACCCAACTGTTCAACTGTAGAGGCAGTTGAAGGTTGATTCTCTTTGCACCTAGACCCCTGAACAACTATCGCAACAGATTTATGTGTGCTAAGAATAATATCCAGAAGTTACTACATACCATTTTCCATTCTTTCACTTTGTCACAGGAAGAAACATCCTGACGTTCCACCCAGTCAGAGGCAGGAAGCAACACAAGAGGTACAAAAGGTGCTAGAAAAGAGTCATCCAGAATGTCCCACCTGACCAGATAGGATTCGGAACTTACTCGTGCTTCTTTTTAGTGCCAAAGAAAACAGGGGACCTCAGACCCATTTTTTATCTAAGCAGTTTGAACCAGTATGTGAAGAAGGCAAAGTTCCAAATAGTCATGGTACAGTCCATCCTTCCCTTCTTGCACAAGGATGTCTGGATGTGCTCTATAGACCTTCAGGACCCATACTATGATATAAAAATTGACAAATGATCCAGAAGCTATCTTCACTTTCAGCTAGGAGCCAATCATTACCAATTCAGAGCTCTGCCCTTTGGACTCACCACAGCCCCCAGAGTGTTTACCAAATGCATGACAATAGTTGCAGCTCACTTGAGGCTCAAAGGATTCCAGGTGTTTCCATATCTAGGCGATTGGCTCCTCACCACCCCCTCCAGGCATCAACTTCAACAAGCCAGGGACTGTTTGCTCCAGATTTCTAATGTCTTGAGCATTTCAGTCAATCCTGCCAAATCACAGCTCACTCCAGTTCAGAGCCTGGAATTCCTTGGAATGCTTTTGAACACTACAGCTCAGTTGGCATCTTTACCTTTCCACTGCATTGCTTCTATAAGACATCAGGTACAGGATATCCTCTCTCATCCTTCTCCTCCAGCAAGGTTAGTGCTTCGGGCACTGGAGTGAATGTCAGCTGCCATAGTACTGCTTCCCTTAAAATGCTACTTTATGCGAATTCTCCAATGGACTTAGCTGTACAGTGGTCCATTCTACATCAGCCCCTTTCTTTTTTAACAAAATTCACCTTGATTTGCAAGTGCCACATTCGTTGGTGGATTCAGTCCAAAGATCTCTTCATGAGCTGACCTTTTCTTCTTTTGACTCCAGTTGCCACAATGACCACAGATGCTTCCCAGTTGGGGGAGGGGAGGGGGGGCTGGACATTTCTTGGGAAGGTTGGTCCAAGGCATGTGATCCCCTAAAGAGACCAAATTGCATATCAATCTCCTAGCAGGCATTTCAAGAATCTCTCCCCCTGGGGACTGTTGAAGTTCAGACGGTCAACATGTCAGTAGTCTGGTACATCAACAAGCAAGGAGGGACCTCTTCTTATTCCCTGTGCAGAGAAGCCATTAGAGTTTGAGAGTAGGTGATCTCTTCAGACCACTTTCTAATCACAGTGCACATCCCGGGGAAAATCAGCGTGCTGACAAACAAACTAAGCAGATCTATTGTGATACCTCACAAGTGGTCTCTCAATCAGTCAGTAGCAAATATGATCTTACCATGTTGGGGCCAACCATTTGCCACCCCTCTCAGCAAGTGCAGCAAGTACTTTGCTCTTATCCCCCTACAGGGAAGTCACAGAGATACACTCTGCTTCAAGCTTGGTCCTCGGGTCTCCTTTATGCTTACCCTCCTTTTCCACTGATTCCAAAATTCTTAGAGAAAGCAAGCATGCTGAAAAACACAGTAGTCCTCATTGCCCCCTTCTGGCCTCGGCAAGTTTGGTTCCCTTTTCTATGGTCTCATCTTCGTTGTCCTGCATGGATACTGGAGCCTCATCGGGATCTCCTTTCTCAACCATCAGGGATTCAGCATCCCAACCTTCATGCCCACAAGTGAACCGCAGAGTTTCTCCACTTCCAGTAATTAAAAAAGTAACGCAACAGTATCAGTGCAGTGACAAATCCATTACTAGCAAGACAAAACTGGCAAAACAAAAAAGTAACTGGAACCACTAGCAGGGATAAAACAATAGTTGTTTGTTACAGTAATGAACTCTTCAAGCACATTGTAGAATTTAAAATTTTGGAATAAATATCTCTAATTTTTACTAAAGCAACTTTTCAAGTAAGTTGTGGACTTGATACTTTTTGAACAAACCGCTGTTGTCTTATCCCTGCTCCTGGTTCCAGTTACTTTTTTGTTTTGCCACTTCCAGTAATTAGCAGTCTAGGCTGCCTTCGCCAGTTTGCAATTTTATTCTGGCTTCCCAAAAATCTTCCACTAATAAACTTTATAGGAGCAAATGAGAAAGATTTTATTTTTGGGCTTCTGACGACAACATCAACCTGTTTTCTGCTCCAGCTTCTGCAGTTCATTTTCTTACAACCCTTTTTAGTGAGGGGGCCAGTTTTTCTACACCTAAAGTTCAGTTGGCAGCAGTTTCAAATTTCCATTCAGGAAATAAATCTTTCTCCCTGGCTTCTTCCAGATTGTGTAAAGCATTTATGAAGGGCATTTCTCTTCTCAGACCTACCATAAAGGATCCTTCACAACCTTGGGACCTTACTGTGGTTTTTCAGGATTTAACTCAGAAACACTTTGAACTGTCAGACAAATGTGATCTATAATTTCTATCATGGGAACTGGTCTTGGTAGTTATAACTTCAGCTAAAAGAATTTCTAAACTCCAGGCTCTGTCAGTGAAACTCCCTTACATTGTTTTTCATAAAGACAGGTTTCTCTATGGACTTAACCCTTCCTTTGTGCTTAAAGTGGCTTCTGAACATAACTGGAACCAATCCATTAATTTACCAGTCTTTTTTTCCAAAATTTTCCAATAAGGGCGAGCACATGCTATATCTCCTTGATGTGTACAGGCAATTATGTTTTTATCTCAACAGAACAAAACAGTTTAGAAAGTCAGATGAGCTTTTCGTATCCTTTTCCTCAAATCGCCTGGGTCAGTCAGTCTCTGAGTTACCCTAGCTTAGTGGATTACAGACTGCATTTCATTGATTTATTCTCAAAAAGGTTTAGTTTTACCATGACCTCCCCAAGTTCATTCAACTCAATCCTTGGCTACTTCATCGGCCTTTTGGTCAAGGACCTCTGTTGACGACATTTGTGCAGCAGCCACATGGTCAGAGGCTCATACCTTTATTCCACATTACAAATTGGACATCATATCTAGAAACAGAGCCATTTTTGGTTCGGCAGTGCTCCAGAATATCCTTCCATGAGAGCCACCCAAGGTTTACATAGCTGAGGACTCTGTCCCATTAGTGAGGAAGAATGTAAAGGACAATATCAGGTTTATAAGTTTTGTACTCACCATAACTAGGCATCTATGTTGTCCATTTTCATTCTTCCTCACCTTCCCCTCCCGTCTGTCTCCCATTCCTTTCTCCTTCTGGAGGAACGTACTGGACTATGTTTGGATCCTACTGTTCCAGGTTTGAACCCTGTCTTTATTTCTGTCTATCCTTTTTCTCTTGGATCAGGGGGAGCTTAGGTAGCAAACTTGATCTGAGGCAATGAGGATGGAGTAGAGAATTATGGTTAGAGGGAGGAGCTCAAGAACTGGATCTGAAGTCTAGTATATGCACCAGAGTTGGATCTGAAGATCTGATCCTAACCCATTAGTGAGAAAGATTGAAAATGGATAACACAGATGCCTAGTTATGGTGAGTGCATAACTTATAATTATATCTCTTTTGACTGATCTAGATAAATATTGCAAAATCCTCCTTTGCACTCCATCTCACAGTATTGTGTTTTTAGGTTGCTTTATCGATTCTTCTCTTCAAAAGGCCTTTTAAACATAGGAGAATGTAGACTTTTGTCTGGATTTTTTCTTGAGATTCTTAAATCATTTTCAGACTCTTGCAGTAGAATTTCTCGGGATCCTAGAATTCATGGGCTTCTATGATTCTCATGATTCCTCTAGCCAGATTACAAACAAGAAAGATGCAGTGCTTTCTAAAAACACATGGGCCCAACATTTGCATTCTCTGGAGTATCAAATTCCATTTTTTGCTGTATAAAAAGAAAACTGCATTGGTGGAGGCAGCAAATTTAACTGACCTCAGGTTTCCCCTTCTCTCCTCAGACCCCAAACCTGTCTCTCACCACAGATAATGTAGATTTTGCTTGGGGAGCAATTTCCACAGGGATAAGTGTAAGGCCCATGGAATCCTTCAGACAGATCAAAAAACATCAGCTTAAAGGAGATATTGGCTGTGATCTATGCTTTGAAGTCTCCATAACTGACGGTCCTCAGGACTTCGTGATTACAAATAATACCACTGTCGTGGTACATAAACAAGCAGGGAGGTACAAGGTATCACCTCCCTATTCAGGCTGCAGTGACAGTTTGGAATTGGTTCTTCAGCGTTCTTTAACCCTTCAAGCATTTTACATTTTGTCAGAGCAAAACATAGTGGCAAACATGTTGAGGAGGAGCAGGACAGACCCTCCCAAATGGAGATCGAAATTGTTTTGTTTTGTTTTTTTTTTCCCCCAGGAACTGATATAGCTGTGAGGAGCATGTGAAATAGACTTGTTGCCTTCTTTCCAAATAAGCAACTAAACAATTTTTTCCTGGGCTCCTTGCAAGCAAGCCAGAAAAAAAAATGCATTTTTATTCCTTTGGGAGGGAATATTCCTTTGTGTTCTTACCCTTTCCACTGATGTTCAGGGTAATTCTGAAGATTCAAAAGGACACCCCATAAGTCATTGTGGTGATTACCTTTTTTGGGCCCAGCCAGCATTGGTTTTCACCTCTTATGGAATTGACCAAGCACAGTTACCACAAGCTTCCTCACAGACGGGATCTACTCCCATAAGCCAGTGAGGAGTTTGATATGACCTGGTATCAATCAAGTTAAATAGGATGGATGATTCGATTCTAATACCTTTTAGGCACATATTACATGAGTATATGCAGCAGGTACTAAAACAGGCAAGAAAACCTGCCACTAGAAAGTCCTATAATTAAGAGGAAGCAATTTTCTTGTTGGTGCCTGATCAGTAACCAGGGGCACATCAGAGATTTTGTACCGCTGGTGCTCAAATATTTGTGTAAGTTACTTTCCTGTGGCCTCTCTTACTCACTCTAAAAATGTTTATCGTGTGACCATTTCAGCCTCTCTGTCCATACATCTTCCTCTTTCTTCTTGGTTTGTCGTGAAACAATTTCCAAAAGGAGTTTTACCCTGAGATCTTCTCACAAACAGGTTGCTTTTCCATGGAGAAATTGGCTGTGTTGCCTTTTCAGCCTACCCATCAAGCTGATTTAAGTTTCTTGACTTGTAAAATTGTACTCGTTATTGCTCTGACATCTGCAAGAAGTGTATCTTGAGTTGCAAACTCTCATGGTGGGTGAGCCCTTTCGGATTTTTCAGAGATATGATCTCTTTATGAACATCATTCTTGCCTAAAGTGGTTTCAGAGTTTTCTTTGAACCAAGCTATCAGTTTTGTTTTCTGTCCAGATGCTTTAAATCAGACAGGAAAGATTTTAATTACTCTAGATGTGCATAGGCACCTCAAGTATTATTATGGCAAGACTAAGTAATTTAGAAAAGCTGATCAGCTATTTATTTCTTACCAAGGGGCAAAAAATTGTCAGCCTCTGTCTAATCAGACAGTTTCCAGGTGATTATTCTCAGCTGTTGCTCTTTGTTATTCCTTTAGGTGTACATCCATTCCAGGCAGTATCAAGGCACATTCTGTTGAAGCCTTATATTCAATGGCATACTGAAACCTGATGGACTCTAGAAACATTCTAGTGCAGCGACGTGGTCATTTATACATACTTTTACAAAGCATTACAAACAGGATTCCTTTCCAAGGTCTAAGTCTAGCTTTGCTAGGACCATTTTCTAGGGCTCCTGGATCCATATCCATCCTCCTCCTGGGTTAGATAGGGTTTAGTAATCAACCCATCTAGCCTAAAGGCTTCTGTAGCAGTGGGAATTATGAATATAGTACAGTTGTGTAAGCTGTACTTACCCATAATAGTCGATGGTCAAATTCATCACTGCTGCAGTAGCCACACCCACCCTCCATTCTTTTACTCTTTTATACAGTTATAGTTAGTATATAAAGTAGGGTTCTGTTTGTTTATATTTCATATGTTGTAATGTTGTTATTGCTTGTTTGATTCAGGATTTCTCTTTGTATGGGCAAGAAATTCCTGAAGAAATTTTCACTCTGAATGCTGATTTCACTTCTTGGGATTAGCTATTCAGCAGTCAGAGTGAAGGGCAGAGCTTTTTGACACTGGCTGGTTGTTGTTTCTTAGGCAGGAGGCAACCCATATAGCATAAAGGCTACGCAGCAGTGAGGAATACGAGCATCTACTGTTACAGGCAAGTGAACTTACAAAACTCTACTTTCTTTTACTAAGGCCCTTATATACTGCATAAAGATGAAATGCTTTTAACAAGAGAGTAGGCTGTGAAGGCAGAAAAAAATGAGCTTTCCTACTTAAGATAATCTGTTGAGCCATGTTGAACTTCAACTCCCAGTAGTTATTTTGCGTCTCGCCTGTGTATTTTTAAATTCCCTTTCCATTGCTGCTTCCTTGACCACATCAGTAAAGATGTCTGATGTATTCACATCCCTCTTTGTTAAAAAAATCCTAATGTCACCATTTGAGCCATTTACTGTCTTTTTTTAATTGTGTCACCTCATTATCATGTTTCTTTTGTAGAAAGCTGTTAACTTTACAAATTCTGTTGAATGCTTTACTATACTTATCAGATCCTAATTCAGCTAGACTTCTACAGTAGAATAAACACTTGAGCACTTCATTTTAGTGCTGTGTCACTCAGTTCTTCTAAAAAGCCCATTTTACTTTGAGGGGAGAAACCATCTGAACCTGTGGGTGGCATATGCTCTAGAAGTTGCACACTCCAACAGGCTCTGGTCTTTCTAGATGTTTTCCTAGTTTGGGCCTAATCCTGTCATATTCCATTGGTAGAATTCCTGAATTTAGTATATAAGCGGCGTATGCCAGAATCTTCAGTTCTGCTTTGTTTTTTTACTCTTTTTCTGAATTATGCCTGTTGACCATCAAGCCCTCTGCTGCTTTGATCATGCCTCAGTGTTTCCTCCTTACTAGACATAATGATGTGCACTCAAATGTTAATTTAACTTCTCAATACAGGTCTGAAAAATCCCAGCATTGAGTATCTCCGGCATAAATGCAAGAGCCAACTGAAAGGGCTGTCATCTCGGCAACCATGGAGGTGGTTTGTCCACTTACCAGCTTCTCAGTAATGATGGTGTTTCTTCTAAGGCCCTAAGTTCACTTCCAGTGCTCTGTCACCATAGAGTGCTATACTCCCTTCCTGTACATGTGCATGCTTCTCTCTAAATGCTAATTAGGGTTGCCATGACCATTTTGGACTTAGCAAGACCATGCCCTTAGTGCTGTGCAGACCTTTACTAGCTTGGTAGAGATCAGCCAAATGAAATGACCACCACCCCCCCCCCCACCCCCAGGGTAGACAAGGTAGCATTTGCTGATGACTCCTACCCTTCTTCACCTGTCTGTTTCAGAACCCAAGCCATTAGTTGAACTTGGATCATCTGGGTCATAGTCAGGGCTTTATCACTTTATGCCAAAGAACAGAACAGGGCCTACAAATTAAGGCAGTTTTGTCTAGTGTATTAAACCAGTTAACATATGACTGGAAAAAAAAAACCCTCTCGTTTATAGTTTAGGAACCTGGCCATGAAAAAAAAAGTTGTTTTCCTTAAGTGCACAGTTGGTAGGGCCTGTTGAAAAAGGTGTGAGATATAGTAACTAAGGTTTTGACTCTTGTGTAGCCTGCTGCAGATTTTGCTGATGTCTGGCCCATAATCAGTCCATTAGTTGAAACCATCTCCTACAGCAAACCCTCTTGTTGAATTGTGCTAACTTTCCATGAGTTACTTTGACATCAAAATAAGGGGAATACAGATGGCAAAACTCCTTGCACGGTAGGTGTAGAGGTTTTGCCCCTCCCACCTCATCTTGGCCCACTAATTTTATTTTCTTTGGGGGGGGGGGGTACCAAGTTTAAAAGAAATCGGCCACCACTGACAATAGGTTTGATTAATAATACAACCTGTCTGATCACGAGCACTGGAATCAGTAGGGTTAGCTGGCTTAGGCTTCCATTCCCTCACTCAAGTAATGAGTGCAGTTCTCAGAGTTCTGTATGGCTTGGAGTGCAGTTACCCAGAATACGTAGTTACTAGGTACTGTAAAAAAAGAGCCATGTTCTGGATTTTCGTAGTTACCACAACAAGTTTTCGGGGATATTACTGGCACTGTTTCAATTGCTTGTATACAAGGGTATGCTATGCGTTGTTCTATAAGGGAAATTGGATTTCACTTTTACCTTTTTCTTGTTCCTCTAGGAGCTGGGAATGGAGATCTACCCAATACTGGATCTCAACAGTTTTATTTTTCATATCAACTATGTGAAGTTTCACATGGCAGAGAGTTCAAGCTATGATCTTAATGCTTCTGGAGGACTTTTGATTTGTGTCATTAAACCCGTTAGATGCATATTTAGCTCAGTGCCCCAGAGGAGTTGAGCCTTGACTGCCGTTCAGACAGTCCAAGATCACCATCAACATAGATGCTGAAGAAGCACTCCCCCCATCCACCATTAGAGGAGGGAAGCATTCAAGCCTACTACAGGGCTAGCATTTACTGGAGAGAGAGAGAGAGGTAGGTACATGGCATGCAGAATATGGGCCAGGGTGCTTATCTCTGCAGTCTGCATCCACATGGTAACTTTCATGGGGCATGCACATGCTCAGAGGGAAGAGCATAGCAAACCTTTATGCCTGTGAGCGTATGTATCACCCACCTCAAGATGGATTAGGGACAGCCAATGGAAAATTCACCCTTCATTTCTGGATGCCAGTTGTACCATGACTGGCTGTCACTCTGATGATACAAATGGGAATTATAGCCGTGGGGTCTAGATGGTCAGTAGGCATGGGAATTGACAAAGCTTAATGAAAAACTAGATAACACCTGTCATCTGATAGAAACCACAAATATCCACTCCCTATATAATAACTATCACCATACCTCTCAACTGTCCAGATTTTTGCCTCATATTTTTAGTCTGTTCCACATAAAATTTGTGTTTTTCTGGCAAATAATTTAGGATTGAAGTTATTAAATGACAGATATTTCAGTGTCAGACTTCATCCCCTTAAGAAAAAAAAAGCATGCTAATGCAAAACCTGTTATTCTATCAACTTTCTAAGTTTAAAAGAGCAATTTTTAGAATCTGTCCCTATCTTGTGAATTTTGTCCCCCAATATTTTTGGTCTTGCCCATATTTCTTGCAGTATGAGGTTGAGAAGTATGACTATCACTTAAAAAAAGAAAGTTTGATCTCAAAGAAACCAATTAGCCAAAGCCTCAAATGCTATTTTTTTTCTGGAAAGTAATAAAAGACTTATCCAGATTAGATAACCCGTCACATTTTAACTCAAAGAATTCTATGAGCTGAGCAGATCTTACAGACTTTAAAACAATGATGAACACTCCTTTTACCACACCCTCACAGATCCCCCATACCACAGTTGATGCCACTATGTATCGAACATTAGCCTCACAAGGTACACCTGAACGTACACCAACCTTTTACTTTAGGGAGTTAACTGCCAAAGAGATAAGGAAATGGCTTGAAAAACTCAATAAGAAAAACAACTTTAAACCACTGTACAATATAACCCTACTTTTCTGAAACTGTATGCCAAACCACTAGCTAAACTCTTGACACATACTAACTTAACAGTAAATTCAGGAAAGATACCACCTCAACTTAAGCACTCCATTATAATTCCCATTCCAAAAAAAGCCCAACCCTGTCTCCTCCTCAGATTTTTGTCCCATCTGTATACTGTGGCTTATTTAAAAGAAAAAGGAAAAAAAGTAGAAGAAAAGTTTTGTATAATCAGATACAGTAGCACCTAAACAAATACAGGCCCACAACATGGCTACAGGAATGGGCATAACCCTCGCAGCCATATACTCAGTCACAGATGCAATCATCTCCGCAGTGGAAAGAGGTCAAGTCACAGGGGTCCTCTTCATAACCCTCAAACTCTATATTACAAAAGATACAATTACTCAATTTCAGACGGTATGTAATAACCTGCTTTTCCTACTACATACATAATTGAACAAAGTCAGGGCAGGCAATCTTACTTTTTCAGAAAAATGTCTCAGGGCAGTAGTCTCCCATGGTTCAGTCTTTTTGTCTAATACTGTTGTCCATATTTAGTAATAACATCAGTGCAGTCATCCCATATTCAGACATCACCCACTCTGCAGATGACATACTTCACAAAACTAGACCCAGTACCCATGAGTTCCAAAACTCTCTGCCAAAAGACTTTACCACTCTATCATGCTGGCTAACAGAAAACTGTCTAATAATTTATGGCAATAAAACTGCCATCATAACTTTTGCATCAAAAATAAACTCACATACACAAAACACTATAAAAATGATCTTCTCCAGTAAACCTCATCATGAAATCAGTGCAAGAATGTAAATACCTCGGGTTTATACTAAATTTTACCTTCTCTCAAAACTTGTACAGAGAACAATAGTTAAGGAAGTAGTTACATAGCTGAAAATTACCACCTCAGTCTGTAATCATTTCACTGCTGATGCAAGGAGATTCATAGCAAAGGATATACTTAGTCCAAGACTTTAATATAGCCCTCTCATAGGTATACTACACTCTGTCCAGAACACCCATCTCATCCAAACCAGTATCTGTGCCACCTGTAGATGCATTACTTTACCTCTCTGTAATAAGTATCAGTAAGTCTCACTACAAAAAGCTAAGTACCTCCCCTTCCCATCTAGATCCACACTCACTTCCTCTGTCATGTTATAACCTTTGAAATCCTGCAAAAACATTACTGCCCTTCCCTGGGAGTTAAGCTACAAGTACTCACAATACTCCCCAAAAAATCAAGGAACTACTTGTATAATTCTGATTAGGTCCCTATTTAAACTTACAGTTGGTGAAAGGAAAGTTAGCAAAATTGTCTGTGACTCTTGGAACAATTTCCCCTCAGGAAATTAGACAATTTACAGATTATACGTCATTCCAAACAAAAGTTAAGGTGCGCCTAAGGGATACATGCAAATGTTACTCTTTCTTAGATAAGGGCTCACGCTTCCACAAAACTTCAGCTAGCAACACAAGACTACCAAGATGGCCACACACTGATCAACAGTTGATTAGAGCTCTCTTAGTTTAAACACTTAAACTGTGAAAATAGCCAGTAAAAGCTATCAGTTTGGGTTAAATTCAATCGCCAACAAGGAATTAAACTGCCTGGATGTCAACTAATAAGTTATTTGGAGAAAGTAAGAGAAAATCTATTCAAAAATGTAAAAGAAATAACTCTGGCTGGTTTGAATCAGTTCAAGTTTTAGCTTTGGTGCAAGGATGTATTACAGTAATTTAGAGGAAAACTTAAATCAGATATTTTCAGAGCTGTTTAAAATAAGTGAAACACTAAAAGAGCATATGAAGTCATTGCAAAAAGCTTTAAAAATAGAAGAAGCTTTAACTAGCTCTTCAGGTGAACTGATAAAAACTGCAAAAATTAGAGGTTCAAAAGAAGAAAATGCTGACTGAGTGTCAGTTTCTCAAGAAAAGCTGTTTCAAAAATGTCAGTGTTAGAAGACAGAGCATGCAGAGAAAACCTGAGATTTTCTGCTATACCAGAGAAGCTGGAATTAATTAAATTAATTAATTAAGAGAAATTGAAATTAATTAGCCTGCATTAATTTTGTGAAAGTAAAAATAAGAAACTGGACTGGTATTCTACAACATGGCTATGTTAACTGAGGGCACATCATGTGTTTGTTCCAAATCTGCCCTTTAGAAAGCAGGGAAGATCTATCATAGGAAGTTACCAGGCTAATGGCCCTAGGGCCCTTACAAGCCTAGCCAAGTTCTACCCTTATTTCCACGATCAGCACCTATTATCCCTGTCCAAGAGAGACACAGGTTGAAGACCCAGGGTGAATTTACAGTTACCCATCCAGTCATCCAGATTTTGTTTGAAGAGGGCCAATGAGGTGCTCTGTTTGACGTGAAGTGGGAGTTTGTTCCAATTGTGTGGTAACCTCTGGGAGACTAATCTCAGTCTTCAGCAGGTTCTATTAATGTCACATACCAGGTTAAGGTCTTTAATCGAGTAGCACGTGTACCATTTGATTTACGGATATGCAGCATTTCCATTAAAGCAGGGTCAGAGATTGCCTTGTATGCAAGGCAGAGATTGCCTTGTATGCAAGGCAGAGATTGCCTCTGAGTCGTCTGTATGAAACAATAAAGTGACAATGATTTCAGACGATCTACATAAGACAGATGTTGAAGATCTTGAATTTTCCTTGTGAGGAACCTTTGTGGTCTCTCCAATTGTTACAGGTGCTTGGAAAGGTGCAAACCAAAAGGGGCGTTGTGCTGAATTATTGGTCTGATTAGGGAAGAGTACAGGAAATTTATAACTTCTTTTTTTCTGGAGGCAGTGCCCTTACTTATGAGGTGAGCAGTATAGAATACCCTTCTTACCACTATGGAGACATGGTGGTCAATAGTAAGGTTGCTGTCAACCTGAATACCCAGGTCTCTCACCACTGAGTGAGTACTTAATGTGTTGCTATTGATGTGGTAGTTAGCAGGAACATCGCTCTTACCGAAAGGGATAAAACATACATTTTTTGCATTGAGTTTAAGGCCATGACTTTCGCACCAATCATTTGTTTGTGTAAGATCCTCTTGTAGGATGTTGACATCATTTGGAGATTCTATGACCACTCCCAGTTTGCAGTCATTGGCAAACTTTGTCAGCCACAGACATTTAGTTTTTGCTTGTACTTTGGAGAAACAGATTCCAAACAGTAGAAGTCTAAGGACTGAACCCTGTGGAACACCACTGGTTACAGGTCTGCTGTTGGATGTGGATTCCTCTATTTTGATTATATGGGTCCTATTAGTGAGTTAGTGACCCATCTAATGATGTAAGGATCGATACCTAGCTGGGTGAGTTTGTCAATGATGCCTGAGTGGGGGATAGTGTCAAATGCCTGGCTAAGTCTAGGTAGGCTGTATGCACAGATTTCCCTCGTCCAAGGCCTTGGTGACAGTCTTGAAGTCCACCAGGTTTAACAGGCATGATTTTCCTTTGACAAATACAAACTGAGTAGGGTCAAGTGTTAGGAGATTACCTATATCTTTGTTGATAAGGTCTATGCTGATTAGCTCTATGGACTTGCAGATAAGGCTAGTCAGGCTAATAAGTCTGTAGTTCCTGGGGTCGGTGGAAGCACCACCTTTGTGCAATGGAAAATAACTGTGTCCATTTTCCATTTAGCTGGGACAAAGCTGGTGGTTAGACTATGATTGAAAAGAGTTCCAAATGGTGTTGCTAATTCTTGTTGGAGCCCATGTAGGTTGCAGCCTGGGATGCAATCAGGTCTCAGAGTTGTTGTGTTTTTGGCCTTAAGGAGGACGTTTATCACCTGCTCTTTAGAGATACAAGGAGGTGGGGGACAGTTAGTAGGGATGTCATGGGGTGTGTGTGATGGGGACAGGGAGAGTGAAGTCTTCATAGAACCTGTCTGCCAACAGGTTAGATATGTCCAGAGGCTCAGTGTATGTGGTATCATTAACTACCAGTTCAGCACAAATCTGGGCCTTTCCTTTTAGGTTACAGATGTAACTAAAGAAAGTCTTATGGTTGTCCTTAGTTGAAGCTAATTTGGATTATAGTTTGCTTTGCAGGACTTCACAAGAAGTGTTATTTGCTTGTTTAAGCTGAGGAGGGAGTGTTTCCAGTTTAGGGCTTGCTCCCTCGTAGTCTTAGAGAGCAGTTTCTTCCTCTTATTGTAAAGCCTGTTAATGGCAGTTGTCCACCAGGCAGGTTTGCTCTTCGTTGAGGAGCTTGTTTTGGTCCCATCAGGTACGGTCGAGTCAGTGCAGTTATACAGGTGTTTGTATAAAGCATTGGTGTAGAACTCTGCATAGTTGCCAGTTCCATCTGAAGGTGGAGGTGCAGTGAAGCTATTTATACCATCTCATAAGAGGTTATAATCTGCTTTGGAGAAGTTTGCTGGGGGTGGGGGCAGGTGTGATAGTTACTCCAAATGAGACTGATTTTGGTCAGATTTCACCAGAGAAGACCTCCCAGGGGGGTGCTACATTTGTCCCCCATATTGGTAACCACCAGATCCCGGTTGTTGGCACCCCTTGTGGGGGTGTCAACCAGCTGGTCCAAGGCATTGGAGTTAACGAAGTTGAAAAACCTGTGGGCACGAGTAATTTACCCAATCAATGGATCGTAGTTAAAGTCACCCAAAACCATGGTATTTGGATGTATCTTGATAGACTCAAGTAGATATTAGTAAATATGCAAATGTAACAAAAATAGCTGGCCCTGACAAAATTTGGACAGAAAGGAAAAGTATTAAAATTGGGGACATTCGAACATTTGTGGAAAATGATTATTCACTGTACACCAGGCAGAAGAGAAAGAAGTTTATCCAGCATTCAGAGAATGTCTAGAGGCAGATGTGAGACTCAAGCTACTGTATCCAACTATCTTCAGAATATTTTTCCTGCAGGGTCAAAGACATTTTTTGATGCAGAACAAGCTAATGTTTCTTATTATTCTGACTATAACAAAGCCCATAAAGAGACTTTGCCATTGGAACCTTCTCATTGTTCAAAAGGAAGATGCTTGAGCAAAAAAAAAAAAAAAAAAAAGAGCAGAGGAGCTGCCTATAAAAATCAGGTGTACCTTGCACTGGCATTGGGAAATGGAGATGTTTAAGAAGTTGACCAGCAACATTATCAAATTAGTGAATAAATGGGAGACTGTAAAGCATTAATCATTTTGGATATAAGATTAGAAATATGACTTTGCAAGAAGTGATTGTAAAAATCTGAAATTTTGTTGATGTGTTAAACTGGTGGGTGAACTGTAAAACATATACTTCACTTTATATAATTAATACTTAGAAGGACACTGAAGGGACGGGAGAAGTAACTGTAAGTAAAACAATTGTTGCCGTCATTAAGTTTTATGTAAACATTTCATTATGTAAATTGCATGTTATATTGTAAAGTAGTTTTGTATACATTAGTCAGGGTATTTTAAATGTGAGATGGGATGAGTCCTATCAGTAACTGCTTTATATGTTGAAGATAATAAAGCAACAAATTACATTTTCTTACTTGTAATGTATCCTGTTTCTATAATGTAACAAGGAAAGAAAGGCTGGAAAGAAGCAAGTTATATTATGTTCATAGTTATATACTAGGTTAACGATAACTAGGGCCTTTATAAATCTAGCCATGCAGTCCGACCCATTTGTGCCCCTGTGTGTCATGGACGTTTATTAGGAGGGGATATATATTACTTAGGAAGTTTCTAAAGGTTTTGTGGGGGCATATGTCAGTTTGGGCATTACTGGTTGCCTGTGTCCGACAGAGACATAGGGGCCAGACTTAGAGTAAATTTCCGATTTCCAATCCATCTTAAATAATGGAAGTTATTTATCTAAAAGTGTTTCTCTCAGTTCCTGGTCTTCCCGGTGGTAGATCCTCCTAGAGGGTTATGTGGTGAGACTTAACAGCAAAACAATAAGAATCTCTGGCCTCTTTGGAACCAGGGATCGTGTTTACTCACTGTAGGTGTGGTTCTGATTTAGCTTCTTTTTGTTTTCCTGGTGCTGCCCTTATTCATAGAGGAACCTCAATTCGGATTTCTTGCAGTCTGGGGACAGTTACAGAAGTTGTTAAACTTAACCTGTTGAAGCTGAAGAAATCTCAGGAGCCGTTTGTGCCTTCAAAAATGTTTTATTGATTGAGACAGATATTCTGTGATGAGGTTGTCTTCCATGTTCTGCCTGATTGATTTAATATTGATTTATAATCCTCTGGTTATCAGTCTTTTGGTGAGGCTGTTTTTTTTTTTGGTTAAATCTCCTCCCACTGGTGGTTTTCATCTTTTTTAGGGTATTTTTCAGTTTGTCTAATTTGGCGTCATCTTGTTACTTTCTGTTTTGCTGATAGTTCTGTTCAGTGTTGCTATCCATGTTGGTGGGTAAGCTGAGTATGGCCATGAAGTCTTTGAACCAAAGCTGTCACCAGGAGACCAAGAACAACATGGCCACAAGAACCATGTTACCATCTTGGTTCAAGACATAGATCACCTCTCAGTAACCTGTAGGTGACAGACTATAGAGATAAGGCTTTAAAGCGATCCATATAGGATAATGTGTTTTATACCCTGGATTATCCTGGTAAGAAAACTTTATGGGCATTTCCACTGTTGCATATGTTTGGTCAGGTACATGCCGAATGAGGCATTATACCAATGATGGGTCTGATAAGAGCCGAATAAAGTGGCACTATGACTTCCTTGGACCTGGATGCAGCACCCTTACTTATACGTGAGCAACATAAAATGGTTTTCTTACTACCTTGGCCAAATATTGGTCAAATGTCATGTTACTGTCTACATATGTTCCCAGATCCCTGACTACTGCGTCGAGTTTTAGGGGTGTCGTATCAAAGGAGTAATTAGTCTGTGTGGCAATTTTCCTGAAAGCCGCTCTAATGCATTTCTTGCCATCAAGTTTTAGTCCACGACTTTGGCACCAGTCATTTTTCTGGGTTACCCCCTCTTGTAAGATGTTTGTGTCATGGGTGGAATCTCTGATAGCTCCCAGTTTGCAGTCATGTGCAAAGTTGGTCAGGCAAAGGCACTTGACATTAGCCTTTACCACTGGGAAGTAGATGCAAATAGGAGTGGTGTCAGCACGGAGCCCTAAGGTAACCCCACGGGTGACTGGTCTCATAGTGGAGGTGGTATCACCAATCCTGATTTCCTGGGTCCTGTCTGTGAGCTAGCTGGCAATCCAGCAAGTTATATAGAGGTATATGCACAGTTCTGTGAATTTGTCAACTACACCCAAATATGGTATTATATGAAACATCTTAGCAGGCCCCATTTTGGGGGTATGCGCCATTTTTACCCTCATCTGTTGCCTTGGTGACCTTCTGAAAGAAATGCACTGGGTTTAATAGGCATAATCTTCCCCTAACAAAGCCAAACTGGGTTGGGTCCACTGTCTGAAAGTTGCCTATGTGTCTGTTGATTATTTCCATGATAATTCATTCTATGGCTTTGCATATTACACTAGTCAGACTAATAGGTTTGTAGATGTCCTTCAAGAATGCAACTGCAGTCATAACATATGGGTTGTCCTGCCTCAGGCAGCCCTCGGTCGGCCAGATTCCAAAGTCTGGGTCCGACGTCGGCTGATGTCGCATTTCTCTCCGACATCAGAGCGGCTGGAGTACATAAGCATCAGCCGACGCCATTTTCTCCAGTCTTTCTTGCCGCGCGGTGCCCGAAGCAGAAGCAGTTCGCAAGTGCCGGTCGGTCAGCTCCTGTATTCTTCGATTCCGAAGTCATCAAAAAAGCTAAGTACCCCGTTGGGGACCTTTTCTTGCCTCAGCCGATGTCAGAAATTACTGAAAAAGTTAACAATTGTCTTTCTTGTGGTAAACAAATACCTCATAAGGATTTCCACTCTTACTGTCTTCCTTGCCTTGGCCCAGACCACGACGTCTCGGCCTGTGTAGCCTGTGCTCGCTTCAACAAGCGCACTCTCAGGCGCCGGGCGAAGTTCGCTGAAGATTTTTTCGGCGAAAAATTTGCTTATACAATGCCGTCGGAACTTCCGACATCGCAAGCTCCCAAGAAACGAAAAGACCGGGACCGACATCCTCGGCCCGTGTCTACCACCGACTCCACGCCAAAACCTACCGCGAGTGCTCCGGTTCCCCCTGAGACGGTTATTTCACCGCTCCGAACCGAAGACACTGCATTACCGACGACTCCGATTCCGGATATCACCCCAACGCCAGTTATTGATTTTCCTCCGGATACCGAAACCGAGGAAATGCCCGAGACCATTGCTGTAGATAAGGTCACTCCTGCACGTGGAGCTGCCAGGCCTCCTATGACCATGTCTATTAAGGCCTACACTAGGGCTAAGGCAGCCAGCAAGACCAAGCATCTTACTGCTAAAGCCTTACCTCAGCCTACTCCAGAGACACAAATCATGACTATGACTGTTGACTTAATTTCTATGATTAGAGGTTCACAGGCCCATCCTGAGAGAGGATCCCAGCCTCCTTCTGATAAAAGGCCCGGGTTGAACCCTCTGACCCTATTCCTTCAGATGAAGATTCTGAGGACTCTGTCCACTCAGATGGCCAGGAAGAGCTCTTCCAGACCTATGAGGACTCGGATGCAGAGGATTCCATCCCCTCGGCCTCCCCTCCTGAGGATATTTCTTTTGGGGAAGTTCTGCATACCATGAGGGAACATTTCAAGTGGCAAGGCCAGGAATATTCTGATTCCAGAAAGCGCCTTCGAACTTTCCTTAAAAAGCACCAGCACAGGCCCTTGGCTATTCCTCCTGTGCTTGATGTTTTGGATGATTTATATTCTGACTCTAGTGTTACCCCTGATTCTCTTCCTCCTGCTCCAACCAAGCCAGACAGGTATTACAGGGTCCCAGAAACACATTCCCATTTATTCAGGGCCCATACTGCTGATTTGGAAACTATTTCTCAGGGACCTAAAGGTGTTTCAGCTTCCACCTCTAAAAATCCTTTGCCCTCCAACAGGGAAGCTAGGTCATTAGAGAGATGGGGTAAAAAGGTTTACACCTCCACTACTTTATCTATGAGAGCTTTGAATTGCCTTTTTCATATATTACAATATCAGGATTTCCTGTTAGAAGATTTACAGAAAACATTGGCCTCTCCTGATCCTTTAGACAGGAAGTCTTTGCAGGAAGCTGTACATAACTCTCAGCAAGAAAGCAATCACTTCCTGCTGAGAGTGGATATGATGCACTGGAAGCTTCATGTAGGGCAGCTATGACAGGGGCAGTCATTCGTAGACATGCATGGTTAAAAGATCAACCTCTACCAGATCATGTAAAGGCAAAACTTCTGGATGCACCTTTGGAAAAGAACAAGCTTTTTGGTGCTAATGCTAAGGATGTGTTAAAGTCCATCGAGGAAAAAGCAAAATCAGTTCAGACGGTGAAAGATTTCCTCCAGGTTCAACCCCCCAGATTCAGTAGGAATTGGCCTTCAAAAAACTGGTCCTTTCCTAATCCTGAAAAATTTCAAAGGGGTAAAAACAGACGTGGCCGAGGAAGAGGACAATACAGAGGTCCTTACAGGGGGCAACAATGGCAGCCAGCAAACCAAAGAAGTGACACAGGGGTTTCACCTGCCCCACAGCCACAATCTCAATGACTTTCCTCTACTGCCGCCTACCAGGGAACAAATAGAAGCTCCCTTGGGCGGGAAATTATCTCTGTTTACAGACAATTGGCACAGATTGACAAAGGACAAATGGATTTTGGACATTATAGACCGAGGTTACAGGTTCCATTTTCATACCTTACCAAGAAAACAAGGCATGCCAAACCTACCACAAAACCAGAGGGCAGAGGCCATCAAGCAAATCTCTCTGCTGACTCGGATGAAAGCAATAGAAAGAGTTCCACAACAAGAACAAGGCCAGGGGTTTTACTCAAGACTGTTCCTTGTTCCAAGAAAAGAATCTCAATGGAGACCAATACTGGATTTGTCAGCATTAAACACCTTTCTCATAGTACCAAAGTTCAAAATGCTGACTCTACAGCAACTCTTTCCCATGCTGGGCAAGGGGTCTTGGCTGATTACTCTGGACCTCAAGGAGGCATACCTGCATGTCCCTATCAGACACAGCTGCAGAAGATACCTCAGATTTCTTGCAGGGCCAGAGCATTATCAATTCTCAGCATTGCCATTTGGCTTATCTACTGCCCAGAGTATTCACAAAATGCCTGGCTTCAGTATTTGCTCATTGCAGGCTCCAGGGGATCCAAATTTACCCGTACCTGGACGACTGCCTCATACAAGCGGATGACAAATTGATGTTGACAAAAAACTTGGACTATGTCATACGATTACTTCAAGCTCTGGGATACACAGTCAACTTCCAAAAGTCAAGACTTCAGCCATCCCAGCAAATAATCTTCTTAGGAGCCAAATTAGA
Organism: Protopterus annectens; assembly: GCF_019279795.1. Taxonomy (NCBI): domain Eukaryota; kingdom Metazoa; phylum Chordata; order Ceratodontiformes; family Protopteridae; genus Protopterus; species Protopterus annectens. The sequence goes on from NC_056745.1 coordinate 275,316,984, forward strand.
AACAGCCTCTCAAATGGCTTACCTAACAGAAGACAAGCAAGAGAAGTTAACTCATTATTTCAAAGGTTTGGCAAAACTTACCCAGATGACTGCAAGGAGATTCCTACAGGCCCTGGGTTACATGGCATCCTGCATTCTCCTGGTTCCATTAGCAAGACTACACATGAGAAAGCTTCAATGGTACCTAAAAAGCCTATGGTCTCAGCACAGCAACAACTTAGAGACAGCCATACCGCTCATTCCATGCCTACAAAAGGAATTCCTATGGTGGGCCTCGGTAAGCCAGGCAAACACAGGTATGTCATTCAAAAACCACAGATAACACAGACGCCTCAGACCTTGGATGAGGGGCGCACATGGAAGGCAGGTGTATACAAGGACAATGGTCTCCAAAGGAAACACATCTGCATATAAACCAAAAGGAAATGCTGGCAGTAATGCATGCCATCGAGGCCTTTCAACACCAACTTCAGCAAGGCCATTTACTGATACAGACAGACAACACCACTGTGATGTGGTATATAAACAAGCAAGGGGGCACCCATTCTTACCCCCTTTGCAGACTGACAATGCATCTTTGGGAAAAATCACTGAGCCTAAACATTCAGTTACAATCCCAGTTTGTTCCAGGCAAAGACAATGTGCTGGCGGACAGCCTAAGCAGGAATTTCACAGATCCACACGAGTGGAGGTTACATCCGAAGATCTTCACACAGCTCACTTCGACATGGGGCAGGCCAGAAGTAGACCTATTTGCCTCTCACCTCAACCATCATCTACAAAAATTCTGCTCAAGGACATACCATCCACAAGCTTGGAAAATAGATGCTCTTTCATTCAACTGGAACTTCCTAAAAATCTATGCATTCCCACCTCTGCCACTGATGACCTCAGTATTACTAAAGATCAAAGCAGAGAGACCCAAGGGGATCCTAATAGCTCCGGACTGGCCAAGACAACACTGGTATCCACTACTACGGAGCATATGTCACACCAAGAAGTGGGCCCTTCCCCAATGGCCTCTACTTTTGACTCAACACAACTTCAAAACAGTGCATCCAAACCTTCAGACACTGCAGCTAACAACCTGGGAGATCCCATGAATAACCTCAACCTATCTCTCTACAAGGAAGTTCAGCGGATACTAACGGAGGCTCGAAGACCATCCACCAGAAAGGTTTACTTAGCAAAATGGAAGAGATTCAGCATTTGGAATACCAGCAAGGGACATGATGCATCATTATTGAGCATCCCACTCATCCTGGAATATTTGGCAGATATGCTAAAGAATGGACTCTCATATTCTTCCATAAAGATACATACATCAGCTATTTCAGCTAGATATAACACTGATCCGCCTGTCTTTTCACATCCTTTGCTAAGGCAATTCCTCAGGGGAATCAAGAACATTAATCCACCAAGAAAGGCTCCAGTGCCAGCCTGGGACCTCAATTTTGTCCTAGAAAAACTGACTCTACCTCCATTTGAGCCAGCAGCTTCAGTTGACTTGCAATTTCTCTCATGGAAGACAGCTTTCCTGTTGGCAATTACCTCAGCAAGAAGGGTTTCGGAACTACAGGCCCTAATGGCAATACCACCGTTCATAATTTTCCACAGAGACAGGGTTTCATTAAGGACCAACCCTACTTTTATGCCAAAGGTGGTATCTAGGGTTTCTTTAAATCAAGCTATTCATCTGCCTGCTTTCTTCCCCAATCCTGAGAATAAGGGGAAAGACTGTTACATACCTTGGACATTCACAGACAACTTCGATACTACCTGGACAGAACCAAGACCAGTAGGAAGTCTGAACAACTTTTGTAGCTTACGCCCTGCAGTCCAAGGAAAAGCAATTTCAAAACAGACTATTTCAAAATGGATTGGACATTGCATCAGATTCTGTTATTCCTTTCATGGAAAGACTGTTCCAGCCAATGTCAGACCACATTCCACCAGAGCTACAGCCACCTCTACAGCATTCTTAAGAGGGGTGCCTACTAAGGACATTCTAGAAGCTGCTACATGGAGCTCCGTGCATACATTCTCCAAACACTACAATATCCCTCTATACTCCAGATCCAGAGCAGGCTTTGCTTCGGCATTCCTGCAGGGTTTGATTGCCACACCATCTTTTTCCTAGAGCATTCCTCCTCCCCCAGCTAAGCTATGGTATTCTACCCATATGTTATGACTGCAGTTGCATTCTTGAAGGACATAGTACAGATGTTCTTCATCTCACATTGCTGCAGTCCTTACATATGGGTAGTCCGCTGTCCTCGGTCGGCCCGAATACCAAAGTATTAGGCTGACGTCGGTCAAGGCGCTTTAAACTGACATCAGGACGTCAGGGTACAAAAGCGCATGACCGACGTCATTTCCTCAGTCTTTTTTGCCGCATGGTCCGATGCAGAAGCAGCGTTGCAAGTGGCGTCCGGCGCTCTGAAATGTTTCAATTTGGAGTTTCAGACCGAATCCAAGTTGGCTAAGTACCCGTTGGGGAATATTTTGTTTTTCTTGCCTCAGTGTTTTACCGGATGTCAGAAAAAGTGAATAACTGTATTTCTTGTGGGAAACAGATACCGCATAGGGATTATCATTCTTTGTGTATTCCTTGTTTGGGGCCTGAGCACGGCGTTGTTGGGTGTCGCTTTTGTGCTAGGTTCAATAAACGCACTATTAAGCAAGGTTGGATTGTGCTAGGCTGGTCTTTGGGAAGCGGTGCAATTATAATATGCCGCCGGATTCTCCGCGCCCGCTTCTAAGAAGCGCAAAGACAAAGCAGTTAAACCCAGGCAAGATGAGTCATCCGTCCGGACGCCGGTTCTTTAGAGGCTTCAGTGGAACCGGTGGTTCCGACGGAGACTTCTCTGGAGTCTCAGGGGGAGACTTTGATTTTGCAGGAGGTGGTTTCTCAGGAGGCAGGTCAGGCTGAAGGGGCTTCTCAAGTTACTGTACTCCCCTCCCTTCCTAGGGTGGTTAGGCCTTCTCCTTCTGTTTCCAAGGCTTCTCCCAGAGGCAGGCCAGTTTTAGCTTCTGTTGGTGTCACTCCTAGTTCAGCAGGGTCTGTGCCTAAGAAGCACATGCTTAAAATGGCAGAAGATTTGATTACTCTGATTAGAGGTTCTTTGCCCCCTCCTGATAAGAGGCCTAGGGTAGAGCCAGAGTTGGGAAGTTTTGAGCAGGCTTCGGATGTTTCAGAGTCTTCAGCTGAAGACTTGCAGGAGTACTCTCCTTATTCTGATTCTGATGCAGATGATTCCACTCCTTCTGCTTCTCCTCCAGAGGATTTTTTTTTTCAGAGACACTTCATTCTATGAGGGAACATTTTAAGTGGGAGGGTCAGGTCTTCTCTGGTTCTCGCAAAAGGCTTAGCAGATTTTTGCTGTTACCCCAGCATAGGCCCTTGGCTATACCCCTGTTCTGGATGTTGTGGAAGATGTGTTTGCAGAGGCTTCACTTAATCCTGATTCTCTGCCTCCTGCTCCTGTTAAACCGGATAGGTATTACAGGGTGCCTGAGGCTCATAAATATCTTTATAAGAGTCCTAGGGCGGACCCAGAAACTATTAGTCAGGGACCTAAGGGTGTCAAGGCCTCTGTTGTAAAAATCCGGTTCCTCTAGATAAAGAAGCCAGAGCTTTGGATAGATGGGGAAAGAAGGTCTATACATCTTCTACCTTAGCTATGAGGGCTTTGAATTGCCAGTTTCATATGTTGAAATATCAAAACTTTCTTCTTTCTCAATTGAAGTCTAAGGTGGATGCTCTGGCGGAAGGCATTGAGTGTAAAGAATTACAAGATTTGGTGCATGTCTCTGAACAGGTGGGTAAGCATTCATTACAGTGTGGTTTTGATGCTGTGCAGGCCTCATCTAGGGTGGCTGCCACTGGCTCAGTTCTTCGCAGGCACGCCTGGCTGAAGGATCAGAATTTATCTGACCATGTTAAGACAAGGATTTTGGATGCTCCTTTGCAGTCTGATGTGTTGTTTGGTTCACCTGTGGAGTCAGTCTTGAAGAAAATGGAAGACAAGGCTAAGTCTATGCAGGCTGTTAAAGATTTTTTGCAAGTTCAGCCTCCGAAATTTAGTAGGAATTGGCCTGCTAAGGGTAAGGGGTGGACATATCCTTCTTATGATTCTCAGTCTAGGGGTAGATCTAGACGTGGTAGGGGCAGAGCTCAGAGTTCTTTCAGGCCTAGAACAGGGAGTTCACCTGCACAATCTTCGGGTGAGGGCAGGGGCCAGTCCTTTCGTAAACAGGCCCAATGACCTACTCTTTCAGCTGCCAGATCCTTCTTGCCTGGCAGCACCTTTGGGAGGAAGGTTAGCACTCTTCAAAGAAAATTGGAGGTTGATTACCCAAGACAAATGGGTATTGGATATCATACACCAGGGTTACAAGTTTTATTTCCATACCTTGCCTCCTTTCAAAGGCATGCCGGACGTTCCTCCTCAGCAAAGACTAGAGGCTCACAAACAAATTTCTCTACTACTTCAAATAGGGGCCATACAACCGGTCCCTCTGCCAGAAGTGGGCCTAGGATTTTATTCTCGCCTGTTTCTAGTACCAAAGAAAGGAAACACGTGGAGACCAATTTTGGATTTATCTATCCTCAACACATATCTGGACATTCCCAAGTTCAAAATGTTGACGTTACAACAGCTTTTACCTCTGCTGGGCAAAGATCACTGGATGGTGACTCTGGATCTCAAGGAAGCTTACCTTCATGTTCCTATCAGGCCCAGTTGCAGGAAGTATCTGCTTTCGGGCTGGGACTTCACATTATCAGTTCTCTGCATTGCCCTTTGGCTTATCTACTGCGCCCAGAGTGTTCACGAAGGTTCTGGCTCCAGTGGTAGCTTTCTTCAGGCTAAGAGGAATACAAATCTATCCTTATTTGGACGATTGCCTGATTCTGGCCCAGGAAAAGGACGAACTTCTTCATCATTTACAGTATGTGATGGCAGTGTTAAGATGCCTGGGGTATTCTGTGAACGAAATAAAGTCCAGTCTAGTACCCTCTCAGGACATGTGCTTTCTGGGTGTGAGACTGAATACAGCAGCCCAGATGGCCTTTTTGACCCCGGACAAACAAAAGAATCTTTCTCTTTACTTCCACCAATTGTCTCGTCAGTCCAGGCTGACTGCAAGGACAGTCCTTCAAGCCTTGGGGTTCATGGCATCTTGTATTCTGGTACTTCCCAATGCCAAACTGCATATGAGGAAGCTACAGTGGTATCTCAAGAATGTATGGACACAGCACTGCCAAGATTTGGACACTGTCATTCAGATAATACCTTGCATTCAAAAGGAATTTTTGTGGTGGGCTCAGGAATGTCACCTAAACAAGGGACTCTCTGTGACCCGGCCAGAGGCGAGTCAGATTTTAACGACAGATGCCTCAGACAAAGCTTGGGGAGCTCATCTAAATGGAAAATGGGTACAAGACACGTGGCCTGCCAGACTTCAACATCTACATATCAACTTGAAGGAGATGTTAGCAGTCCAATTTGCATTGATAGCTTTCAAAGATTTACTTCTTCCAGGGCAGGTGTTGATTCAAACAGACAACACAACTGTCATGTGGTACATCAACAAGCAAGGGAGAACGCATTCTTATCCTCTATGCAGACAAGCAATGATTTTGTGGGAGACTGCTCTCAGTTTACAGCTAAATCTTCAGGCAAGGTTTCTGCCAGGAGCACAGAACTCCTTAGCAGATGTGTTGAGCAGACAAATTATGGATCCCCACGAGTGGAAATTGGATCCTCATGTATTTCAGAGACTGACAGTGTTATGGGGAACTCCAGACATAGATCTGTTCGCTTCTCCACTAAATTACCAGTTGCCAAAGTTTTGCACAAAAAGGTTTCATCCCACAGCTTGGAAAGTGGATGCTCTCTCATTCAATTGGAGCAATCTTCACGTGTATGCCTTTCCACCTCTGCCTCTCCTCCCAAAGGTACTGCTGAAGGTCAGACAGGACAAGCCAAACATGATTTTAATAGCTCCAGATTGGCCTCGACAGCACTGGTACCCATTACTGAGAAGTCTGGTACAGGAGCCTCCATGGCCTTTGCCTTCGATTCCTCACCTGCTGTCTCAGGAGAACAGTCATTTACTCAATGTCAAACTTCATTCTCTACATCTGACAGCCTGGCATATTCTGTTTTAAACCCTGGAGGGTCTCAGCTTCCACAATGAGTTTTGAATGTTATTTTGGAGGCCAGAAGGCCTAGTACAAGGAAAGTTTACGCAGATAAATGGAGGAGATTTTTATTTTGGAGTACAGCAAAGGACTTTGATGTTTCTAAACCTAATTTAAGTGTTGCGCTTCAATATCTTACTGAGTTATTGGACAAAGGTTTGTCCTTCTCCTCTATAAAGGTTCATGCTGCAGCAATTTCGGCTCACTATGACTGTGACCCACCATTATTTTCTCAGCCTTTGTTTAAGCAATTCCTTAGAGGGGCAAAGAATATAAGACCCCCACGTAGAGCTCCTACTCCTGCTTGGGATCTCAGTTTTGTGTTGGAGAAACTCACTCTACAACCTTTTGAGCCTGCAGCATCGGCAGAGTTGAAATATTTATCATGGAAGACTGCTTTTTTGTTGGCCATTACCTCTGCAGAAGGGTTTCTGAATTACAGGCCCTTATGGCAGTTGAGCCTTTCTTAATTTTCCACAAGGATAGGGTGTCTTTGTACTAACCCTTCTTTTATGCCTAAAGTGGTTTCTAGTGTGGCTTTAAACCAAACTATTCATTTGCCTACTTTTTATGCAAACCCCCAAAATAAAGGGGAAAGGATTTTGCACACTTTGGATATACACAGACAGTTGCGATATTATTTGAGCAGAACTAAAGGGTTCAGGCAGTCTCAGCAGTTGTTTGTTTCTTTTGCTTTGGGTTCTCAGGGCAAACCTGTTTCAAAACAAACTATTTCTAAGTGGATTGGTTTTTGTATTGCTTTCTGTTATTCCCATCATGGTAAGGAGATTCCATCTGGGATTAGGCCTCATTCCACTAGGGCTACTGCCACTTCTACAGCTTTTTTAAGGGGGGTGGCTACTAAAGATATTTTGGAAGCAGCTACTTGGAGTTCAGTGCATACTTTCTCTAAGCATTACCACCTTCCACTTTACTCTAAATCTCGGGCTGGATTTGCCACTGCAATTTTACAGGGCATTTTGGCAGCTCCTAATGCTTTATAGTGTTGCCATCCTCCCTTACCTCTGCTTTGGGATTCTACCCATATGTAAGGACTGCAGCAATGTGAGATGAAGAACATAGTACAGTTTTGTACCTACCATAAGTGTAGATGTTCAAGATCCACATTGCTGCAGTCCAATTACCCTCCCTCCTTCCCCTCTGTTGTTGAAGGTGGTGTTGTGGTTTGTGTTGTACATATTGTAAATATGGTTAGTGCACGGGTGGTTGGTTAGTTTTTTGCTAGTTTTTGGCTTTGGCCTTTCTTGTTAGGGCCTTCTGACATCTGGGGCAAGAAAAGACTGAGGAAATGACATCGGTCATGCGCTTTTGTACCCTGACGTCCTGATGTCAGTTTAAAGCGCCTTGACCGACGTCAGCCTAATACTTTGGTATTCGGGCCGACCGAGGACAGCGGACTACCCATATGTAAGGACTGCAGCAATGTGGATCTTCGAACATCTACATTTATGGTAGGTACAAAACTGTACTTTTTGTACCTACCATAAATGTAGATGTCCGATAGATATGCAACTGCAGTCGGAGTTTCCCTCCCTCCATACCCCTCTATGCCTAGGGTCCACTCCTATCCCTGTTTCTCTTAGCTGGGGATATCTGTTATGGTGTATCTGTTTATTGCTCATTTATTTGTCTGGAATCCTGTTTTTGTCTTCCAATTTGATTACAGCCTTCCTTGGAGGGCACCTGGCATCTGGGGCAAGAAACACTGAAGAAAATGGCGTCGGCTGATGCTTATGTACTCCAGCCGCTCTGACGTCAGAGAGAAATGCGACATCAGCCGACATCGGACCCAGACTTTGGAATCCGGCCGACCGAGGGCTGCCTGAGGCAGGACAACCCATATGTTATGACTGCAGTTGCATATCTATCGGACATCTACATTTATGGTAGGTACAAAACTGTACTTTTCTGGGACCTATTGATGGTCCACCCTTGTGAAGTGGGATAGTCATTGCAGTCCTCCAGTCTTATGGCACAAAGCCCATTTTGAGGCTGTAGTTGAAAAGTGACTCAGGTGGTTCTGCTGGGTCATGTTTCCAGCTATACAGGAGGCATCCCGGGATATTGTCAGGTCCCATTGAGGCTGTGTTTTTGGCCTCAGCGAGCACCACCAGGACCTGCTCCCAGTTAATAGTTCGGAATTTATGCTAGTACGTATTTCATGGAGGGAGGTGGGGGCAGATGGGGGGGGTGAAGTCTGAGCATAACTTGTTAGCCAGCAAATTCAGTGTGTCACTCTGCTTAGTGAAGTTTTGCTCATTGATCACCAGTTTGGTACACTAATGTTTGCTGCTTCTGAGGTTTCATACATAGCTGTAGAAGATCTTGTGGTTGTCTTTAGCCATGAGGCTATCTTGACCTCATGCTTGGCTTTGTTGGACTTTGTCTTTCTAGTTTTCTGTTCAGTTTAATTAGAGAGCTCCTATCATTATGGGAGTGGCTCTTCCTAATTTTAGCCACAACTTTTTTCCTTTGTTTTATACTCTAAGGTGCCACCAATGTGCTTTGTTTTTAGAGTTCATTTTGGGCTTACTTCTACCAAGTACGGAAGCATCTATATAGCCATTTACATGGTTGTACGAGGTCGATGTGAACAGTTCCACATAGATTGTTGTGAACTGTGAGTTGGGAGGAACACTAAATTTTGATAAACTATCACTTAATAGGATGTAATTTGTTTTGAAATAGTTCCTAACTGGTACAGGGTTTGCTGGGGTTGTCGAATTGATTTTTATTTTGAAGGAGACAGCTTTATGGCCCAACCTTACCAGTCTAGACATGACACTGAGGGGAGGTGGTGTAGCGCTCTCCCGAATTTGTGAGTGGTGGGTCCAATATGTTTGAACCTCTGAGTGTGCCCACTATCTGGTCAAGAGTATTTCTGATGATAAAGTCAGGGGATCATTGTGTCTACAGGTATGAGGTAGTGTATGTTTCCCAGTCTATGGAGGGGTAGTTAGTCTCCCATGAATAGAGTATTTGGTTTAATGGTGAGTGTCTCCAGTAGCTCTGAGTACATGCTATGGGATTCTAGATTCATAGTAAATTCCAGGGCATTGTCGTGTTTAACCAATATAGAGTTATGCTTGTTGCTGATACAGATTGAGGCTCTTCACGTTTTGTCCTTGTCTGTGCAGCTGATGGTCTAAATGTGTGGAAGGCATTGAGTACATTCTGTGGATTTAAACCATGTCTCGGTAATGGCACAGATGTCTAAATCCTCCAGGGTAGGGAGAGCTTGCAGGGTGTGGAGATTTTTGTTTAGGCTGCTAGCATTAAGCAATAACACATTTTTGGGGGTTTTATTTGCTATGTTGGTAGGTTTATCAGTTTTAACATTGCCTAAAAAATGATGCAAGGTAGTGAGTTAAGTTTTAGCCAGTATTCGGAAGCCTACGGAAGGCAGGTGCAGACCATCCTTTGCAAAGCAACATAGTGTTTTAACCATGACCTGTCATGCTGACAGATGTTGACTCCCCCTGGAAAGACACCAGAAACTAAACCAGTTATTGAAGTCAGTCATCCTTCGTTCATACTGCAGCACCATCCTTGGTGCATGTACAGTGCTGCTCAATGCAAGGCACATTCCTGCCTGAGACACATATTCAGCGAGATCAACAATGTCTCTTTTCATGTAGTCCAGGGAAGTACATCTCAGGCTGCTAACATACACATGGACTATAACAGAATCATACTGGTACCTGTGGTGCAGTCACTGGAGTGTGTGTGTGTAACTTGGTGGATTCTGGCTCCAGATAAGCAGCTAACATTGTCTTCTCCTTGTTTAGCATGGTGAGTTGGGCATCTGTGTGTTGTATAATGGAGTTCCCTGTGATAAAAGTCCTGGTTAATGTGTGTTGGCTTGTTTTATGGGCTTTAGTCTTGGAGCTCCCCTGGATGAAGGAGTATTTGTCATGTTTGATGTCTCTTTTAGTGAGTGCTTTAGAGGTTGCTTGAGGATAGGAGTTACCCTTTATAGGTTTAGGAGGTCTTTCAGTTTTGGGAAGATTGCTTTTTATTGCCTCAGCACAGGTTGGTCTATGGGTGTGATAAACATGATTTGTGGTGGATGTAGTGTGTGTGTTCTTGACAACCTTGTCTGTATGCAAGATTTTTGTCTCTAGTGAAGTTGTGTATGTGCGTGTCTCACATACTGTTTATTTTTTATTTTTTTAAGATTTAAATGGTTATCTGTGAACATTGTCTCAGGATGGCTATGTCTACCAAGCTGTGCTCTTGGTCTGCTTGGGTGGGGGATGTAAAAGTGTATTTATTGATCACATTATAGTACGTAGAATTACGATGACCCCCTCCTTTTTTTTACATGGGTAGATGTCTAAATGAATGTCTTTAGTTTAAGCTACAGAGAGTTTTAAGCAAATAGGCTTGAAAATATGGCACCATGATGAAAGACGTGGAAATGATAGATGTTAAGTTGTCTATCTCGCCTTCATTCTTGCTGGATGGGTTCGGAGCCGATCCTCGGCTCCGACTCGGCCAATACTAAAGCTCGAGAGCGAATTCCACCGGCTCGAGGCTCCCCTATATCCCACAATGCTAGGCGGTAACTACTCAGATCTCGTTTGCCGCTTAGCTGACGAGGTGCTTTTCTACCGGCTCTGGCAGGTTAGTGAAAAATTATTCTATTTTCACAATCTTTAGACCCCTATTACTTTCTTAGTATAACTGTTAGTTTTTATTATCTTTTCCTTGAATCGATTCACCTCTTTTGCCCATAATCCCTCCCTTTATTCCCCTTTAACTTTAGGCCCCTTCCCCTACTTCTCCTAGTCCTTTAGTGTGACTGGAATTTTATATTTTCTTAAAGGCCTGTGTGTGTGTGTGTGTGTGTGTGTGTGTGTGTGTGTGTGTGTGTGTGTGTGTGTGTGTGTGTGTGTGTGTGTGTGAGAGAGTTTTTATTACTTAGGCCTTTACTATGTCTAAGGACTCCAAGGTCTCAGGCTTCAAGAAGTGTGATTCGTGCTGTCAGAAAATGTCTCTGACAGACGGTCACACTTCTTGTGTGTATTGCCTGGGACCTTTGCACCTGCAGGACTCATGTGCTATGTGCCATGGTTTCAGCCCTAGAGTCCTGCAGGAACGCAAAAATAAATTGATTTTGCGTGGCTTTTTAAAGCTTGAAGGCCCCCCGACCCAGTCTGTGTCGGGGAAGCCTTGTAAGACTTCCAGACAGTCGGCTCCGGCTTCAGAGCCGTCCTCTGGAAGCATCAAAACTGCTTCGACATCAGCTCCAGCTGGAGCCGATGTTTCCAAGCCTCATACTATTACCTCGGCTCTGGCTGGAGACGATGTTTTCAAGCCTCATACTATTACCTCGGCTCCGGCCGGAGCCAAGGCTGATAAGACTCAGTTGGCTCCGATACTTTTATCGGAGCAACCTTTAAGAAAAAGATCTAGGTCTCCCTCCATCGGCTCCGTTCACTCGGCACCAGGGTCCCCTCTTCTTTCGGAGCGGAGCCATAGATCACATTCCTCACAGTCTTCCAGGCTATCTGACCACGATTTTCAAAGGGTAGTGAGTAGACTTCTCAAGTCCGAGGCGCTGGCCCAAATGCTTCATAGCCTGACTCATCAGTCAGTGGCTATTTCTGTGCCTCAATGTGTTCCTCCTCCGACTCCTTTGAGCTCGGAGCCGGGGCTCATCGGAGCCATGACTGTCGGTGCGTCGAATCCGATACCTTCCCTTTCGGCTCTGTCGTCGGCGCCGAGCTTCCCTCGTCGGATCCAAGGGGGCGAGTGGCATCGGACCCTTGTCCGACCCCGCTCTCCCTCTCGGTGCTTCGGCGCGGGTGACTTTGGCTCCGACATCGGCCTTTGCGCCGTCCCTGTCAGTGCCGGGGGGGGTCCTGGTCTCTTCGGAGCGGGGACCTCCGGCCTTGCGGTCATGCGGAGCGTGCTAGAACCAGTGTCTGCCCCACAGTCGGCTCCGTCAGCCCCTCCATCATCAGTGCCTGCGGTGATTTCTACCCACACCCTTGCTTCAGACCGCAGAGAGCCAACTCCTCAAGTTTTCAAATATCTAGGAAGATTATAAATTTTGATTTTTTATGGTCATTGCTGCTGAATGTGCACTATACCTTTAAGTGTTTCATTTTTAAAATGATTGGATTGGTTTATGTATAAAAAGGAAGTTATGTTGCTTGTTGACTGTTCTGAAGAAGACTGGGTTCCAGTTGAAAGCGCTTAACTGCTATAGGATTGTGGAATAAAAGAAAAGAATTTTCATCCTTAGTTTCTTTGGGAAGTTCCTGTTCTTTTCAGCATTGGAGTTGTTGAACTTTCTTTTTGTTTATTGGTTGACATGGCTGAACAGGAGACTACCTTAGAGGCTTCATTGTCTCGACAGGAGTTTAATGGACTTCGGGCTGAAGTATCAGCCGTGCAGGCTTAAATACGCAAACTGTTTGAACTCTTAAACAGTATTGCTTCAAACAAGGTACTTCAAACAGTATTGGTTTTAATAAGGCACTTCAGGCTTCTAATGATGGATTGCAAACTATGCCTGATTTGCATTCACCCCAAAGTGACGGTTGTCCATCAAAAGAAAGCATGCTGGCATTTAGAAGGAAGGGGAAGTCCCTGAAGAAACCGGAAGGTGTCTGGCGTTGGCGTATTGGGGCATGAGGCAACGAGTTTCAGGAGGAGGTTACCCACACCTGAACGTGGCTTTCCGTAGCTTTACTATCTTCGAGGATGCAGTTCATAATAACAAAGCCACAATTGATTTACCGGATACTAGTGACGGTTTTGCTATATCACCTAAAGAACAGCGACGGTTTGTTTTCAAGATGATGCACTCACACCAGCCCAGGACTTCACTTTTGATTTTAGTATATCGAGGGCAAGGCGGACGAGGGCGGAACGGAATGGGCTAGACCAAAGACGGTATACACGTTTAATAAACCTAACGGAAGCATACAGCAGAGACATCATGTTGACAAAAAAGGTACTGTTGCCTATATTATATCTAGCCCTAAACCTAAACAAACAAAAAGGATTTTTGACCAACCTGAACATAATAATAAAATAATGAATAGTGAATTGTTTACCACAAAGACAAATGAAAGAGAGCTATTTGAAAATGTGTTAAATGGACAAGGTGATATGTATGACTTTGGTAAAAGAATTATAATAAGAAATTTAATGAGAAAAATCACATATATAGCTCTCTGAAAGAAATGATTTATGACTTTGGTAAGAAACTTACTGCATACAATAATGCAAAATAGATGTTAATTATTTAAAAATTGTATAAATCTGAAGATGGTACCAAAAGGTTTACGATTTTTTAAATTACCATTAGGCATATTTTATAATGTGGAAGTGATGAATGAATTTAATAGTATGTTTGATGGTTTTGGAATTGCTTTCATGGAACTGTTATTAAAATATCAACAAGAGAAACGTGACCTTTTAGGAGATGAGTTAGAAATCATGTATGAGACTATATGTAATGATGTAGATTATGAGACTTGGAATGATCTTTTAAAAACAATTTTTCAAGCGGAGAGGGCCAATATTATATTTGAGAGGAAAAGCAAGAAACTTACTAGGACCATGAAGCATACAGTAACAACAGAGCTTACATATGGCCTAAAGTTAAAGAGTCAGAAGTAGGTTTCATGTCCACCCCCCGTTGGACTACACAAAGGATTTTCAGAGTGCCAAGCCTCATTTTGCAAAACATCCCAACAAACAGTGGAACCAATACAAAAAATAGATCAACATACCCACACAGGAGCAAGTGTAGTTACAGTAGATAAGACTTATGAAACTGAATCTGTGACATTTATCCCTCTCATTGATCAGAATATTGTTTTAGAGGAAAATACTATTAGTAGTAGGAAGTCATCTTCGAATTATCCTATGGTCACATGTTTTGAAGGTTTCAAAGTCTATAACTACACAGATGTGGAGGTAAATGATGACTTCATTCGGGTCATGCACAAAGGAATGAAGTTTATTCCAACTGTTAGCAACAATTTAGTTGATAATATTAAGCAGGTGAAACTTTTAAACTCAATTTGGCTGTGATTTTTGATGGCCCAACGGACCAGGCAGTTGGAAAATATACAGTTAAAAAGAGTTCCTATGTTCCGTATCTCATCCCAGTATAACAAATTTTGAGAAATTGGTTAGTCAAGATATTTATAGACTACACAGGACATTAGACATAGGAATTTGTTGTACCACGGTCCACCACAAAATCTTACTCAATCTGAAAAGGAATGTCTTAACCAAGTGATGCAGAATAAAGAGGTACGCATCATGAAACCCGACAAGGGTGGTGGGTTAGTACTTTTTTATGTTGAAGCATACAAGTCTTGTATTTATGACATCTTAAATCAGGCAGACACTTACGAAAATGTCTCCTTAAATCAGATTAACATCGGACACCATCGTATAGATCTGGCCATAGAAGAATATTTAATAGATAACAGGATTTCAAATGACACTTACATGTTTTTGAAGAATGACCACCCCATTTTGGCAACCATTGTTGGCATACCCAAACTTCATAAATCCTTGGAGCAACCACCCTTCAGACCTATCATTTCCGGCTCCCATTCCAAGACTTATAACATAGGGAAATGGATTGATCATCAACTAAAACACATTTATGGTAATATCCCACACATCATGAAAGATTCGTGGAATTTTTGGGGGAAATTACAACATGAATATTGGAGACCAGACCTCATCTTAGTCACCATCGATGTGGTCGATCTTTTCTCCAGTATACCCAGAGAACTAGGAATCGAACATTTCTCAAATAGCCTCAGGAAACATGCAGGGGTCAGTTGGGATAAGGTTGTGTTGTTGTGTGACATGATGGGACTGGTGTTAGATCACAATTATATTGTGTTCCAAGGGGAATATTTCAAGCAAACAAAAGGTGTTGCTATGGGTGCGTCGTGTGCCCCTATCTTTGCCAACATGGTGATGTTGGAATGGGAAGAGGAAGTGTTATTTAAGAGTCATTTTTATACTCACATCTCATTCTATGCCAGATTTTTGGATGACATTTTTATTTTGTGGAAGGCCTCTACAGAGGAATTACAAGAATTTATGTCTTTCATCAATCTATCCTCTACATTTTTAAAATTTACCCATCAAACTAGTACTGTGGACATTGGTTATTTGGATGTCTTGGTTGGTCTCGATCAACATACATTCACTTCTAGAATATTCCGCAAACCAACTTTTTCCAATGATTACCTACATTTCACAAGTAACCATCCTCCACACATTTTTAAAAACATCGTAAAGGGACAGTGTATCCGTGCAGCGAGGATGTCTTCGACAGAAGCTGTGATGAGAACGGAACTTGATATCATTAGGACATTATTTAGCAACCGTGGATATCCGGATCACATGCTGATGGATACAATTGAATATGTGGGTAAAGAAATGGGGTAAGAAGTACCCCCCTTTATTAGGTAAATATATAGTTAATGAAAAACATGAAGGGCTGCCATCCAGTTATTCTAGTCGAGCATGTATTTTGACTTATACTCCACATACGTGTTTTATTAAGGACATATTACGACAACATTGGAATATACTTGTTAGTTCGAATTTGGAACGTAATGTGGGAAATTCTCCTGAATTTGTATATAAGACAGGCATTAATTTAAAAGATTATTAGAAGGCCAGTTATGATAATGCCACAAAGGATATGTACAAAGGTACAACAAAATGCGGCAGATGTAAACAGTGTAAGTTTATTAATGAATCTAGATACATTAGACTTAAAAACTTCAACTCCACATGTATTAGAACTAGAACTGGAAATTGTAACACAAGTAGGGTGATATATATTGCTACATGTTGTACTTGTCCTATGTATTACATAGGCAAGACTGAAAGAGTTTTCAAAAAGCGTATATATGAACACCTTTACCGCATTCAAAGGAAGGACATGAAGAATGCATTGTCTAAACATATCCATGAATATGGTAAAGAGCACACTTTTCAGTTTGCTATTATAGATACCATTAGTTATTCAATATTTGGGGGAAACTGGAAGATGAAACTAGCTGCCTTGGAAAGCAGATGGCAGATTTTATTAGACGCCACTAGACCCCCAGGACTAAATGAATCCATCAGTATTAAACCTTTTTTGGTCCTCTCCTAGTATAAATCATTGAGTTATTATA
Source organism: Protopterus annectens (assembly GCF_019279795.1). Taxonomy (NCBI): domain Eukaryota; kingdom Metazoa; phylum Chordata; order Ceratodontiformes; family Protopteridae; genus Protopterus; species Protopterus annectens. Next base: position 275,333,394 of record NC_056745.1, read on the forward strand.
GCATTGATTTATTAAAAAGTCTCAAGTCTTTCAATATTGATAGTAGTATGAATATGAAATAGAGCTTTTAGTTTTTTTTATATACTATATATAGTTTCACATACATGTGTAAAAATAATTTTAAATATGTAAATGTTTTATTAATATCTTATACAGTTTGACAGTATAATTATTGTATACACTAGATATGGGTTTATTCAAATATCTAGGAAGATTATAAATTTTGATTTTTTATGGTCATTGCTGCTGAATGTGCACTATACCTTTAAGTGTTTTGGCGCAATTTTTAAAATGATTGGATTGGTTTATGTATAAAAAGGAAGTTATGTTGCTTGTTGACTGTTCTGAAGAAGACTGGGTTCCAGTTGAAAGCGCTTAACTGCTATAGGATTGTGGAATAAAAGAAAAGAATTTTCATCCTTTCGTGCACGAGTTTCTTTGGGAAGTTCCTGTTCTTTTCAGCATTGGAACTCCTCAAGTTTCCCCATTGGGAATTTCCTCCTCTTCCGAGGCCTCTCCTGACCCGGTAGGAGAACCCCCTAGGAAGGGGCAGTGCAAGAGGAAGCACATTGACTCCCCTGAGTCTGTCACCTGTGACACTGACTTAGAGGAATCTGAAGGTTCCCCTCGATCCCCCTCTGAGGATGTGTTCTTTGCTGACATCCTTGAGATCCTGAAACAGAGGGGGAACTGGCCAGCCCTTAACCCTTCAGAGGATGAGTCAGTGTACCTTGAGGCGTTCGGCTCTCGCCCTTCTACCTCCTGGGTGTCCCCTCCCTTTGACCCCCTTATGGAAGTGGTGGCAAGGAAGGCCTGGACGGCTCCTGATTCAGTGGAACCCACCCCGAGGAGGCCGTCTAAGTTTATTACTGCCCCTAGAGATAAAGATTTTTTATCTAAAGGCATCCCCGTCGATGCCATGGTGGTGGCCGCAGCCACTAAGAAGGAGTTAGCCGATCCTTCGGTACCTGTCCATCCTCCTAATAAGGAATCTAGGACCATGGACAGGTATGGTAAGCGGATGTTCTCATCAGCGACCTTTTCAATGCGATCGCTGAACTACTTATGTCACTTCACTCGTCTCCAGAGAGATTTACTCAAGGATATGAGTAAAGAGGTAAAGGATCCAACAGCTGAGGGGTTCCAAGACAGAATGAACTCCCAGTTGGCAACCCTGAACTCCATCGTTAACTCCTCCATGCGGCTTATCTCATATGCTGCGGATGGGGCGAGTAGAGCCGCAGGCACAGGCGTTGCCCTACGACGTCACGCCTGGATGCGGCTGTGCAACTTTGCGGACCCTTTCAAGGCGTCCTTCACCAATTCCCCTTTTGATGGATCATCCTTGTTTGGTCCTCAGGTGAAGGATACATTGACTAGGTGCGAGGTGGAAGGTAAGACTCTCTCTGCCGTGGGAGTCCGTTTTTCTACCCCTTCTAGGCCTTATCCCAAAAGTCAGAGGGGAGGAAAGATGTGGTTCCGCAAACAAACCCAGGGAGTCTTATCTGACGCACAAGGTCGATTCCCCTCTAGAGGTAGAGGGGGGAATAACAATAGATGCCGCCCTAGAGGCAGAGGAGGTCCGCAAAACCAGGGTAGCAGAGAAACTTTCTCTGATAAACCCTTTCAGCATCTCTGAGGTGCTGCCCGGCTGTCCACCTTCGGATGCAGTCAGGGGAAGATTATCCCTGTACCCAAAAGCCTGGCTTTCCCTTACACAAGACAAATGGGTACAGTCGATCATATCCGAGGGTTACAAAATTCCCTTTATTCACATCCCATCCCAACCCAAAGGATCCCTTCCAGATGTTCCACCCAGTCTAAGGGAACAAGCAGCACTAGAAATTTCAAAGCTGCTATCAAAGAGAGCTATCCAATCAGTCCCAGCAGACCAACAAGGATCCGGAATCTACTCCAAATTCTTTTTGGTACCAAAAAAAAACAGGGAACTGGAGACCCATACTGGATCTCAGCAACTTAAACAAGTATGTCAGAAAAACAAAATTCCGGATGGTCACGCTACAGTCCATTCTACCCTTCTTGGGTCAGGACAATTGGATGTGCTCGATAGATCTTCAGGACACGTACTACCATATAAAGATGAACAGATGCTCCAGGAGATTTCTCCGCTTCAGGCTGGGAGCCAGTCACTATCAATTCAGAGCCCTGCCCTTTGGTCTCACTACAGCCCCCCCGAGTGTTTACCAAATGCATGGCAGTGGTCGCGGCTCACTTGAGACGTCAAGGATTCCAGGTGTTTCCATATTTAGACAACTGGCTCCTTACTGCCACCACCAGACATCAACTACTTCTATCCAGAGACTTCACTATCCAAACTTGCCAAGTTCTAGGCATTTCAATAAATTTCAAAAAATCTGCCTTGTCGCCTTGTCAATCTATTACCTTTATAGGCGCCACATTAGACACACTCAATCTTTCAGCCAGACTTACGGAGCAGAGAGTGTCAGACATCCGCAAACAAGTTTACCTTTTCTTACAATGCAACAAAGTCAAAGCCAGGCTAGTTTTGAAGATATTAGGACTCATGGCAGCAGTTATCCCCCTTCTCCCCTTAGCTCGCTTCCACATGAGGATCCTCCAATGGATGCTGTTTACTCAATGGTCCTTCCAACAGCTCCCAATGTCCCACACCATATTGCTGACTCAATCATGCAAGAATCAACTGTCTTGGTGGATCACATCACCTCAGGTTCTCCAAGGAAGACCCTTCACTCCCCCCCCCCCACCCAGTCGCCACATTGACAACAGACGCCTCCCTGATCGGGTGGGTGGGGGGCATTATCAGGGCAGGACAGTCCTGGGCACGTGGCAACCTTTCGAGTGCCACTTGCACATAAATGTCTTAGAGATGAGAGCAGTGCTTTTAGCGTTGCAAGCCCTTCATGACTCTCTTCCCACAGGGACTATTGCAATTCAGACAGACAACATGTCCGTAGTGTGGTACATCAACAAACAAGGTGGAACCAGATCATACCCCTTATGTCAAGAGGCACTCAGACTTTGGCAATGGGCGATCTCTTCTCAGCGTTTTCTGGTAGCAACGCACATTCCCGGGAAATCCAGCGTGATTGCAGACAAGTTGAGCAGGGCAATTCTCATGCCCCACGAGTGGTCTCTGAAGAAATCAGTACTGGAAGAAGCGTTCCAACGATGGGGCCAGCCTAGCTGCGACCTTTTTGCTACTCCCCAAAACAGCAAGTGTCACGACTTCTTCACTCTCTTCCCATAACCAGACCATCCCACCAGAGGCGCTCTAGTCCACGATTGGCCCCAGGGACTTCTGTATGCCTTTCCCCCTGATAACTCAACTAATTCAGAAAGCCATCGCCTTGAGAGTGACAATGATCCTCATTGCCCCTTACTAGCCTCGACGGATATGGTTTCCGTTCCTTCATCGTTACCTTTTGGAGCAGCCTTGGCATCTGGACCCAGTGCCAGATCTGTTGACCCACCAATCGGGCCAGCTGCACCAATCTCTTCATTCTCTCAACCTCACAGCGTGGTTTCTCCGATTCCGACCTTAGCCAGGCTTCCCTTAATATCTCGCTCGGTCCGAGATATCTTGATAGCCTCTCATAAATCTTCTACCCGGAAGATTTATAATAGCAAATGGAAACGCTTCTCCTTTTGGGCAACATCAAAAAATAGAGATCCTTTCACTGCACCTATCCAGTCTATTCTAGACTTTCTAGCAGAACTCTTTCATTTAGGCTCTTCTTCATCTACCATTAGAGTTCAGTTGGCTGCTATATCTAATTATCATGTAGGTGTCTCGGAGTCTAGCATCATGGCTCACAAGCTCTGCAAAGCCTTTTTAAGGGGTGTTTTTCTTCTCAAACCTCCAATCAAAGATCCCCCGCCTCAATGGGACTTGAACTTGGTTCTGGCATCCTTAATCCTTCCCCCTTTCGAACCAGCGGCTTCATGTTCCCTGAAGTTGCTTTCATGGAAGACTTTTTCTAGTAGCCATAACTTCAGCGAGAAGGATATCTGAACTCCATGCTCTGTGCAGTCGCCCTCCTTACTTAGTGTTTCACAAAGATAGGGTATCCCTCCACTAATCCATCCTTTTTACCTAAGGTTTCCTCTCAAACAAACCTAAACCAAACGATTGATCTCCCCGTCTTTTTCCCTAACTATTCCAACAGGTCGGACCAAAAGCTACATTTTCTGGATGTTCACCGCCAACTTAGATATTATTTAGACAGGACTAAACAATTCAGGAAATCTGATCAGCTTTTTCTATCATATGCGGAAGGAAAATCGGGCCTTCCAGTTACTAAAGTTTCCCTTTCTAGATGGCTCACCTCTACAATTACCTTCATCTATGAGATCAGACATCAAAAACTACCTTCAAGACCTAGAGCTCATTCAACTAGGGCATTAGCTATATCCGTAGCTTTTCAGGACAGGCTGCCAATAGATTCCATTTGTGCAGCAGCCACTTGGGCTTCTCCTCATACCTTCATTTCACATTACAAATTGGACATGGTCTCCAGAAACCGTGCCAGCTTTGGTTCCACTGTTCTCAAGAGTCTGTTCCGATAGGCCACCCGGGATAAGGTGCTAGGGATGCGGTCCCATCCAGCAAGAATGAAGGCGAGATAGACAACTTAACATTAAGAAGTTATGTACCTACCATAACGTTCCATGTTAGTTGTCTTCTTCTCCCCTTCTTTCTTGCTTCCCACCCTCCTTCCCCCAAGCCTGGACAGACCGATAGGAATTCATTTTGTAATCTTCCTCTGGAAGAGTTTCATTCCCACACGTTCTACCACCTCTATTTCCCCTTTTGTTAGGTCTGGGATACCTTACACTCTGGTTTATATAGAGGTGGGTTACCCTTCTCCATACTATGGAGACTAGAATTGCTTGGTCTAGCTATCAAACGAGATCTGAGTAGTTACCGCCTAGCATTGTGGGATATAGGGGAGCCTCGAGCCAGTGGAATTAGCTCTCGAGCTTTAGTATTGGCCGAGTCGGAGCCGAGGATCGGCTCCGAACCCATCCAGCAAAAAGAAGGCGAGAAGAAGACAACAAACATGGAACGTTATGGTAGGTACATAACTTCTTATTCTTTCTTGCATTTGAAAAGTCATTAGCTATTTTTTCATAGGTTCATAGCTAAGTACTAGGCTAGCTGCCCTTGCGGCGCATTTGAATCTTGGCCACTGTCCCTATTTGTGTTCAAATTAACCAATTCTGTTTGGTTAGAGGCTGGCTTTACCATCCCATGGTCAATAATTATATTTTAACCCTAATGAGAATAACTGGGATCATACTATAAATAATTTGAGGGTCCCCTTGCATGGGTTAAAACATCTAGGAGCTGCCTCTGTTTATTAGTAGTACAGGGGGGCAGTTCTGTGGTAAATTTTCTGTTTCCCATCCATAGATCTAAGTTGCGCTTGAATATGGACAGGGATGACCTTTGTTTTATGTTAGTGGGAAGTCTGTTCCAGAGCAGTGATATCCTCTGCGAGATCTACCTGTCCCTCCATACTGTTCTATTGATGTTGCAAAAGAGGTTTAGATCCTAAGATTGAGTATTTCTGAAGCCATTTGACTTGCTAATGTGCAGGAAATCCATCAGTATTGGGTTGTAGGATGCCTTGTATGCCAGACAGAAGTCACCTCTTAGCAATCTGTAGGATGACGAGTAATGCAGGGCTTTGATTTGGTCCATGTAGGACGTGTAGTTTAGGCCTTGTATTCTTTTAGTAAGATGCCTCAGTGGGTGTTCCAGTTGTTGCATGTGTCTGGATGGACGCATGCTAAAAGGGGCATTATATTCAATGATTGGCCTAATGAGGGCTGAGTAAAGGGGGGGACAATGACATCCCTAGATCTAGACATAATCCCTTTGCTTATAAGCTGTGCAACATAGAACGGCTTTCTTACAACAATGGACACATTTTGATCAAAGGTTAGGTCACTGTCCACATAAGTTCCTCAATTCTGAACATTTGGGTCAGCTGTTAAAGGTGTGTTGTCATTGTGGTAGTTCCCTGGGGTAGATGACTTCCGAAAGGATACAGCAATGCATTTTTTGACATTTTGTTTCAGTCCATAGTTTTGGCACAAATTATTTATTTCCAACAAACCTTCCTGGAGGACAGCTAAGTCATTTGTGGATTTAATGACTGCTCCTAGCTTGTAGTCATCTGCAAACTTAGTCAGCCTTAGCCCTTTGATATTGGCTTTTACTTCAGCAAAGTAGATGCCAAACAGGAGGGGTCCCAGCACAGAACACGGAGTACTCCACTGGTGACTGATCACTTTGTGGAATTAACCTCCACTATTTTGATTTCCTGCATCCTATCTGTGAGCCATTTGGCAATCCAGTGGCTGAGAGAGGATTTTATTCCCATTTTATTTAGCTTGTCTACTGTGCCTGAGTGGGGAATTGTGTCAAAAGCTTTGGCCAGGTTGAAGTATACAGTGTATGCTGGTTTAGCTTCATCCATTGCTATGGTGACATTATCAAAAAAATCCACCAGATTGAGCAAGCATGTCTTGCTGTTGATGAATCCAAATTGAAATGGGTCCATTCTTTGGAGCTTCCCTATGTCCTGATTAATAAGTTTCATACCATGTAATGGGTTTTCATACGAGTCTAGTCAGACTTATGAGTCTGTAATTGCCTGGGTCTGAGGAAGGTCCTCACTTATGCAGGGGAATGACTGTACCTGTTCTCTATTCAATTGGTACAAAACCTGTATGGGCTGAGATTGAACAATGTTTTTTTAAGGTTGTGGATAAATTGTGCTTCATGCTATTTAAGATGCATCCAGAGATATTGTCAGGACACACCAATGCGGTAGTTTTTGCATTTAATAACACTTTTAGGACTTGGCCTTGTGTAATAGCTGGAAGTGAGTTGGTTTCAGGTGTATCTTGATGGACAGATGGAGAGGATAGAGGGGTAAAGTTAGAGCTAAGTTTATCAGCAATATGTTTGCTACATCTTCAGTCTGAGTTGATAACATCACTCACAATCCGCTTTAGGCATTGCATCTTTGAGCTTTTGAGATTACAAACATAACTCAAAATGCCTTGTGACTGTCTTTGGCTTGGGTAGCTATTTTAGCCTCAAACGTGGCTTTGGTGGATTTTATTAAGCTCCTGTGGTGTTTGTTTAGTCCAGTTGAGATAACTGGGTTTGTTGGGAATGTGAAGCTTGCCAGTGTATCACTTAGGAGTAGGTAGTTTGTCTTAAAAGAAAATTCTAAAGGTATCTTGGGAGGAAGGGATCTCTGGTTTCAATTTTATTTCGAAGGAGACTACTGTATTGTCAGACCTGACAAGTGATGATAAAGATACACAAGGAATAGTGTAAGATGCTCCCATATTAGTAAGGACAAGCTCCAGTAAGATGGTTCCCCCAGTGGGTACTCTGACTAATTGTTCCAGGGCATTTCTATTGACAAAGTCCAGGAATCTCTGTGCTTGTGCACTAGTGGTGATGTAGGTTTCCCAGTTTACAACTGGGTAGTTTAGATCATCTAGGAGAATAGTATTGAGTTTAATACTGAGTGATTCTAGTCCCTGTAGATAGGAGTTGTAGCTTTCTCGTGTCATAGAGGGAGAAGTTCTTCGTGTTTCACTGTTGCAGTCATCACACTTGGGTTATGCTGCCAGGGGTAGCCCTCAGTCGGCAGGAATACCAGAAGCTTAGTATTTCTGCGTCTGTTGCTGTCGCTCCAGGACTGACATCAGGTCGTCAGTGGTATAAAATCAGGCGGCCGACCCCATTACATCAGTCTTTCTTGCCAAGGAGCTCGAAGCAGAAGCAGTTCGCACAAGTGCCAGTCGGCTGCTATCTGAGTTTTGTTTCCAGATTGAAATTGAAGTCTTCTAAAGCTAATTACCCCATTGGGGATCCTTTTTTCTTGCTCTAACCGATGTCCGAAAAAGATAACTGTCTAACCTGTGGAAAGCAAATACCACACCGAGACTTCCATTCTTACTGCGTCACCTGTTTAGACCCAGAGCACGATGTACCTTGCTGTCGCTTTTGTGCTTTGTTCAACGCCAGAACTATGTCGGGCCCTTATTTTAGCTAAATATTTTTGCTTTCGATCACCGTATTCCGATATGGCTTCAGTAAGTCATCCGACTACCGAGCTTCCGAAAAAACGTAAGGATAAAGACAGAGATAGACTGCACAGGTCCATAACAACGCTTCCATTAAGCTTAGTCGCCAGTTCGCCGGTCCTCAGTGAGGTGCTTTCACAGCCCCTGATGCCCACTTCTGTGGATTCGCAGGCCACTACCGAGAACCCGTTCGGAGTCCAGTATGCCGCGAGACTCTTCTTTGACTAAGGATCCTGCAGATGTCTCTACCTTGGATGGGTCCGGAGCTGCTGAGCAGGCACCGGCTTCTGAGGAAGTTCTTCGCACTACCGATACTTGACACAAACCGACAACTTCTTTCGCGTCTTCATTTCTTTCTAAAACTACAGTATTTCTAAGGCCCAGGGTATGAACTATGCCTAAAAAAACAACGACCCAAGCTCAGGCAGCTGCTTCCGTGCCTCAGTCTCAAATGCTTAAAATGGCGGACTACCTTATCATGCTTATTAGAGGAAGCCAGCCTACCCCTTCCAAAAGAAAGAGACTTGTCCCCAGCAGATTTTTCTGAGCAGGAGTCCGATGACTCTGAGGTTTCTGAATATGAAGACATGCAACCCCTAACTGCTTACGAGGATTCAGATGCAGAGGAATCCATTCTTTCTGCCTCTTCTCCAGAGGATTTTTCATTTGGTGAAACCTTACATATACTGTAAGGGAGCATTTCCAATGGGAATGTCAGGACTATCCTCAGTCCAAAAAGAGACTCAGGGAATTCTTAGATTTACCACAGCACAGACCTTTAGCCATTCCTCCTGTCTTGGATGTTGTGGATGATGTCTTTATGGAATCCAGTTTGACTCCTGACACCCTTCCTCCTGCTCCCAGGAAACCTGACCGGTATTATAGAGTCCCTGACTGTCTCAAATTTATTTTCAAAAATCCTACTGCTGACCCAGAGGTCATCTCCCAAGGACCTAAAGGAATAAAAGCAACCACAGCTAAGAATCCCACCCCCTCGGACAGTGATTCCTGAGCTTTAGACAGATGGGGTAAAAAAGTATACACCTCTGCAACTCTTGCTATTTGAGCACTAAATTGTCAGCTCCACATGTTGAAATACCAGCAACATACCATAGAACTGCTCAAAAAAAAAATCTACCTTTCCTGCTTGTGCAGAAAATAAAGAATTACAGGAGCTTATGCATTCTGCAAGCTAAATTACTAAACACACCTTGCAATGTGGCTTTGATGCCCTAGAAGCATTTTGCAGGACAGCAGTCACTGCTTCTGTACTTAGAAGGTATGCTTGGCTTAAGGAACAGACCTTGCCAGACAATGTAAAATCAAAACTATTGGACGCACCATTGAACAAAGACAATTTGTTTGGCAACAAGGCAGAAGAGGTCTTAAAAAAGGTAGAAGAAAAAGCTAAATCTATGCAAACAGTTACAGACTTCTTACAGGTCCAACCTTTGAGGTTCAGTAGGCATTGCCCCTCCAAGCACTGGTCCTTTCCTGCCCCCTCCAGGCCAGCTCAGACAAGACTTAGGGGAAGCAGACCCCCAGACAGCAGTCCCAGGGAATGCAGAGATTTAAGCAATGGAGTTCCTCCATTTCAATAACAGGGAGTGCTAAGCCACCCCCTTATGGAAAGAACTCACAATGACTTTACACCTCCACCCCTTACCTCTGCACACCTGCTTGTGCCCCTAGGAGGAAAACTGTCCTCCTATGCAAAAAACTGGGCCTCTATTACCAACGACCAATGGGTCCTCAGCATAGTGTCCCAGGGATACAAATTTTATTTCCACACTCTGCCAACCCCATAAGGGTTCCCAGATCTTCCTCCAAACCAGTGGGCAGAGACCAAAAAACAAGTCCATTCCCTGCTCTCCATGAGGGCAATACAGTCTGTTCTGCAGACCTGATAGGCCAAGGTTTCTATTCTAGGCTTTTACTGGTACCCAGAAAAGAGGGCACCTGGCACCCAATCCTCAATCTATCAATTCTAAACACCTTTCTGGAGATACCAAAATTCAAAATGCTCACCCTCCAGCAGCTTTTTCCTATGCTTTCCAAGGATGCTTGGTTAGCCACCCTAGATCTAAAAGAGGCCTAGCTACACATCCCAATCAAGGAATCTTGCAGGAAATATCTACGTTTCAGGGCAGGATCTATGCGCTTTCAGTTCTATACGCTTCCCTTTGGCTTATCCACTGCTCCCAGAGTTTTCACAAAATGCCTGGCTCCAGTCATTGCTTTTTGCAGTCAAAGGAATATTCAAATTTACCACTACCTAGACGGCTGCCTGATTCAGGCAGACAGTCAGGAAAAGCTGTTACAGCACCTGACCTTTGAAAAGGATCTACTGACCTCCCTGGGGTATACTAGAAGTGAAATGAAATCCAAACTAGTCCCCACTCAAAACATTATTTTCCTGGGAGCAAGCCTGGACACAGCATCCCAGATGGCATTCCTTACTCCAGAAAAACAAGCCTACGTGACAGGCTACTTCTTTCAACTAGCCATCAGAACCTAGTTATCCTCAAGAAAAATCCTGCAAGCTCTAGGGTTCATGGCTTCCTTGCATTCTACTCATTACATATGCCAGACTGCATATGAGGAAACTACAGTGGTACCTAAAAAGCCTTTGGTGTCAACACTCTCAGGACCTGGAAACTGTCATACGTGTATGATACCCTGTCTAAGGAAAGATTTTCTTTGGTGGGCAGCAGCATGCAACCACAACAAGGGTCTTCCCTTCTCACAACCCCACGCTGCCCAGACCCTAACCACAGACGCATCAGAATAATGCCTGGGGTGCACACCTGGATGGCAGGTGCATTCAGGGCCATTGGATCCCAAATCAAATACATCTGCATATCAACCAAAAAGAGATGCTAGCTTTTCAGCACACTCTGACAGCTTTCAGACCCCCTGCTCTCCCCGGGGCCTCTAGTGATCAAAAGAGACAACACCACAGTGATGTGGTTTATCAACAAGCAAGGAGGAACTCACTCTTATCCTCTCTGCAGGCTCGCCATGACCCCTTGGCAAACGGCTTCAGCCATGTAAATTCACCTGCTAGCACAATTCCTGCCAGGCTCTCAAAACTCTCTGGCAGGCAACTTAAGCAGAAATCTGCTAGACCCACATGAGTGGCAGCTAGACCACAGAACCTTCAACCTTGTAACCCAGAAATGGGGCACCCTGAAGGTGAACCTCTTTGCCTCCCACAACAATCACCAGCTCAGCAAATTCTGCACCAGGGAACCTCACAGCAAGGCCTGAAAAGTGGATGCTCTATCCTTCCACTGGGTAAACCTCTCGATCTATGCATTTCCCCCTCTACCATTAATTTCAAGAGTACTGCTCAAAATAAGGGAGGAAAAACCAAGGGCAGTCTCGACTACCCCAGACTGGCCATGCCAGCACTGGTACCCACTGCTGCGCAGCCTGTCACCCCTGCCACTATGTCACCTACCTCAGATCCCAACACTCCTGACCCAGAAAAATGGAGAATTTATGCCTCCACAATTGCAGACCCTGAATCTGGCAGCCTGGCTTATTCTTTGACCTATCCTCCTGCTGTCAGCCTAAGCAAACGTCCTGGATGTGATACGTGAGGCTAAATGCCTCAGCACTAGAAAATCCTCTGCTGATAAGTGGAAAAGGTATTGCACCCAAATCCAGGCTAAAGGAGCTGAAACAGCACAGCCCTCCTTACCTCTCATCCTTGATTACCTAGCAGACCTCCTACACACAGGGGCCTATCCTGCTCTTCTATTAAAATTCATGCCTCTGCCATCTCTACTCATTACAGCACAGAGCCACCTCTCATCAAGCAGTTCCTAAGAGGGGCTTAGGAACTTCATCATTTTCCATGCTGACAGGGTCTCCCTTAGGACTAACCCAACTTTCATGCCTAAAGTGGTGTCCAGTGTGACTCTCAACCAATCAGTTAATTTGCCCACCTTTTTCCCTAACCCACAAAACAAGGGGGGAAAGAATTCTGCATTCTCTGGATGTGCACAGACAGCTCAGATTCTACCTGGGTAGGACTATATCTTTTAGGAAAATTGACCAATTGCTAGTCAGCTTTGCAGCATGGGCAGAGGGCAAGGCCATATCCAAACAAACAGTCTCCAAATGGATAGCACACTGCATCTATTTCTGCTACAAACACCACGGGAAACTGCCCCCTAAGGGGGTCAGGACACATTCCACCAGGGCAACTTCCACCTCTGCAGCTTTTCTCAGAGGGGTGCCTACCAGGGACATCCTGGAGGCTGCCACATGGACTTCTGTTCATACCTTTATCGGGCATTACCACCTGCCTATCTTCTCCAAATCCATGGTAGGCTTTTCAGCCGCAGTCTTGCAAGGCATCCTAGCCAGCCCCCAGTCTTCTTGACTGCCTCCACCCTTTTCTTCAGCTTTGGGAATCAGCCCACGTGTGATGACTAAAACAGTGAAACACGAAGAACATAGTACAGTTGTGTGCACTTACCATAAATGTAGATGTTCGAGTGTATTCACTGTTGCATTCCTGGTTTCCCACCCTCCATCCCCCTTGTCTCTCTCGTCTTTCTCTTCCTCTCTCCTTACAGGGAATATTTGGTATTTACTTTCTGCTGGTGGTGTTCTTCCACCATAACCTACCTCCTGTATTAGACATTGTTGATGATGTGTTTTCGGAATCAAGCATGGCTCCAGATTCCCTACCTCTGGCTCCTAGTAAGCCAGACAGATATTACAGGGTCCCTGACTCCCACAAATTTTTTTTCAAAAATCTTGCTGCTGACCCTGAAACCATCTCACAGGATCCCAAAGGTGTAAAGGCCTCAACAGCTAAGAATCCTACCCCCTCTGATAGAGATTCCAGGGCGCTGGATAGATGGGGAAAGAAGGTTTATACGTCTGCAACCTTGGCAATTAGGGCCTTAAACTGCCAGTTTCATATGCTTAAATATCAACAGCATGTTATGAGATTATTGAAACAGAAAATGATGTTGATTTCTGAATGTGTGGAAAATAAAGAATTACAGGAATTATTGCATGCAGCAGAGCAGGTTGGAAAGCATACTTTGCAATGTGGTTTTGATTCCTTGGAGGCCTCCCGCAGGGCCGCAGTTACTGGATCTGTGATTAGAAGGCATGCCTGGCTTAAGAAGCAAAAGCTGCCTGATCATGTTAAAGCTAAATTGTTGGATGCACCTTTACAGCATGATACTCGGTTTGGTAATAGGGCAGAAGAGGTTTTAAAGAAAATGGAAGACAAAGCTAAGTCTATGCAAACTGTAAAAATCTTCTTACAAATACACCTACTAAGATTCAGTAGACACTGGCCTACAAAAAACTGGTCCTTTCCTGTGTCCGACAGAGCCTCACAGGGCAAATCCAGGCGCTCAAAAGGCTCTAGATACCAATCACAGGGTTCTTACAGGTCAAAGCAATGGGGTGCCTCTACCTCCAAATCTGGAGGAAACAAAGCACAACCCTACAGTAAACAGTCTCAAAGACTTCCCTCTGCCATCACCAAGCACTTAACTTTTGGCAGCCCCCTTAGGGGGAAAATTAGCCCTTCATGCTCAAAACTGGCAGTTAGTAACCCAGGACAAGTGGGTATTAAACATAGTATCCCAGTGATACAGATTTCATTTCCATACCTTGCCAATTCCAAATGGTTGGCCAGATCTGCCACAAAATCAATGGGCAGAGGCACAGAAACAAGTTACATCCCCCATGGATATGGGGGCTATTCAACCAGTGCCAGAACAGGAAAAAGGGCAAGGGTTTTACTCAAGACTGTTCCTGGTACCCAGAAAAGACAATGCCTGACACCCAATACTGGATTTATCGATTTTGAACACATTCTTGGACATCCCAAAATTCAAAATGCTGACTTTGCAACAGCTTCTACCCATGCTGGGCAAGAACGCTTGGCTAGTGACTCTAGAATTAAAAGAGGCATACCTGCATATCCCAATAAGGGAATCATGCAGAAGATACCTCCGCTTCAAGGCAGGTTTTATGCATTACCAATTCTCTGCACTGCCCTTTGGCTTATCTACTGCGCCCAGGGTCTTTACAAAGTGCCTGGCACCAGTAATTGCATTTTGCAGACAAAGAAGCATACAAATCTATCCTTATTTGGACTGTCTCATTCAAGCAGAAAACAAGGACATTATTCTTCAACATCTGGCATTTGTAAAAAGGCTTCTAACATGCCTAGGGTACACAATAAACGAAAAGAAATCACAACTGGTACTCTCTCAAAAGATTACATTCCTGGGTGCAAGCTTGAATACAACTGCCCAGATGGCTTACCTTACGCCAGACAAACAAAAGCAACTGACTGTTTACTTCAAACAGATGGCAACAAAAACCCAGTTATCTGCAAGACAAATTCTGCAGGTTTTTGGGGTTCACGGCATCCTGCATTCTAATTCCATACGCAAGACTGCATATGAGGAAACTACAGTGGTATCTAAAAAGTTTATGGAGTCAATATTGTCACAGTCTGGAAACAATGATTCCTCTCATTCCCTGCCTACAACAGGAGTTTCTTTGGTGGGCAGAGACATGTCACCATAACATGGGACGGTCTTTCACTCTAGCCCTGCCACCCAAACCCTAACTACAGATGCATCAGACTATGCTTGGAGGGCCCACCTGGCAGGGAGATGCATTCAGGGCATATGGAGCCCAAAACAAATGCATCTGCATATCAACCAGAAAGAGATGTTAGCTGTTCAGAATGCCCTGACAGCCTTCAAGGACTTACTTCATCCAGGACAACTACTGATAAAGACGGACAACACCACGGTTATGTGGTACATAAACAAGCAGGGGGGTACACATTCCTACCCCCTTTGCAGACTAGCCATGGCATTGTGGAACACAGCCTTGACTTACCAAGTACATCTTCAAGCTCAATTCCTGCCAAGAAAACAAAATACTTTGGTATATGACCTAAGCAGAAATCTTATGGACCCTCATGAGTGGAAACTGGATCCGTAAGTCTTCAGCATGTTAACAGAGAAATGGGGGAGTCCAGACATAGATCTATTTGCCTCTCCCCAGAATTGTCAACTGGACAAATTCTGCACAAGGACTTATCACAGACAAGCATGGAAAGTGGATGCCCTATCCTTCAGTTGGAAAAACCTATCAGTCTACGCCTTTCCTCCTCTGCCTCTTCTTCCCAAGGTCTTACTAAAGGTCAGACAGGAAAACAAAAATGATCCTAATTGCCCCGGACTGGCCTCGCCAGCACTGGTACCCAATTCTAAGGAATATGTCTCAACTCCCTCGCAGGTACTTGCCTCAAATACCTCATCTACTGTCTCAGCAGAGCAATCAAATTCTGCACAATTAGCTCCAAACTCTGAACCTGGCAGCATGGCTGATCATGTAATTATTCAAACAACACATTTCAGTAAATCTGTGATGGATGTCATTTTTGAAGCCAGAAGGCCTAGTACTAGAAAATCTTATGCAGAAAAATGGAAGAGCTTCTGTGCTTGGAACCAAGCACAAGGGACGGACACAGCAAAGCCAAATATTCCTCAGATTTTACAATACTTGACTGAGATGCTGGACAAGGGCCTATCTTTTTCATCAGTAAAAATCTATGCCTCTGCCACCTCGGCTCATTACAACACAGAGCTTCCCATTTTTTCTCATCCTCTGCTAAAACAGTATCTTAGAGGGACCAAAAATTTAAGGCCTCCCAGAAGATCACCAACTCCTGCATGGGACCTCAATTTTGTGTTGGAAAAGCTCACCCTGCCTCCATTTAAACCAGCAGCTACTGCGGATATAAAGTTTTTATCTTGGGAAAACAGCTTTCCTTCTGGCAATCACTTCAGCAAGAAGGGTTTCAGGACTACAGGCCCTCATGGCTGTGGAGCCTTTTATTACATTTTACCCAGACAGGGTGTCCCTCAGGACCAATCCTTCCTTTATGCCTAAGGTGGTATCCAGTGTGGCTCTTAACCAAACTATTCAACTGCCAACTTTTTACCCAAATCCGCAGAACAGGGGGGGGGGGGCGGATTCTGCATTCCTTAGACGTATACAGACAACTAAGATTCTACTTAAACAGGACCAAATCTCTAAGAAAGTCTGAGCAGCTACTGGTGGCATTTGCTGCATGATCAGAGGGGAAGGCTATTTCAAAGCAGACTATTTCAAAGTGGATTAGCCACTGCATTCGTTTCTGCTATTTGCATCATAGTAAACCGGTGCCCAAGGGAATCCGGTCACATTCCACCAGGGCTGTATCTACCTCAGCAGCTTTTCTCAGAGGGGTGCCAACCAAAGACATTCTAGAAGCTGCTACTTGGAGCTCTGTTCATACTTTTACAAAGCATCATCATTTGCCTCTCTTCCCTAAGTCCAGGGCTGGCTTTGCCACTGCAGTTCTGCAGGGCCTTATAGCCGCTCCTAATGCTATTTAGTTCCAGCCTCCCATCCATAGCTTTGGGATTCTACCCAAATGTAATGACTGCAGCAGTGAAACACGAAGAACATAGTACAGTTGTGTACACTTACCATAAATGTAGATGTTCGAGTGGATTCACTGTTGCAGTCCGGGTTACCCTCCCGCCATCCCCCTTTTTTCTAGTACCTAACATCTGGGGCAAGAAAAACTAAAGAAAATGGTGTCGGCTGCATGTTTTATTCCCCTGACGTCATGGAAGAGGAGACAACAACTGACGCAGGACCCAAGACTTTGATATTCAGGCCGACTGAGGGTAACCTGCCAGCAGATTACCCAAATGTAATGACTGCAACAGTGAATACACTCGAGCATCTACATTTATGGTAAGTGTGCACAACTGTACTTTTTGGCTCCTGGAGCCTTAGAACTGATGAGACAGTCCATACCAATAATTTTGCACCAAAGAATATCTTTTCTTTGTCAGTGCATTATGTACAGGTGGAGGTGTCAGCACCAGCCTTGTCAACAGACAGCCCTGCTTGAGAGGCTCTGTACCAAGCACTGAATGCTGACTCTGGGCCCTTCCCTGTCAAGGCCATTGTAGACATCATGCTGTTGGCATTTTGATTCCGCAGTGCTAAAATCTTCCCTGGTGGTGACCTCACCCCTGGAAGTGTTGGTGCCAGTGCTTATCTTTTGGTACCAGCTCTGATAACAGTCGGTGCTGAAATCTCTGGGTCCAAGTACCCTGGTCAACAGATCGATACAGAGGAGATCAAATTTGATCTTTGCAGAGAAGTATGTGCACATGCCACCCATGAGAACTTTCAAAAGTAAGACTTACAGCCACACTGTAATCTTGCCCTTAAAGGACAGAAGACCATATAAGCAGGGGTTGCCAAGGTCTTTGTGCATGCTTCTCAAGAGAGTTCAGAAGCCGCACTTCTAGGAAGAGGCAGTACAAGAGGAAGCACTTGGACTCCCAATTTGTACTCACCTTCTCCAGACACAGATCTCAGCAAATGGGAGATTTTTTCCAATCTTTTCCTGAAGATACCATATTTGGTGAGATCCCGGTAATGATGATAGCACAGGGGATCCTGCCCCATAGATCCCACCTCCCAGGAGGAAGATATCTTGCAGGAGGCTTAGAGGTCATCTCTGACAAGGTCATTTGACATGGTGTGCTCCAAAATGAGGAGAGAGATGGATGTAGCTGAGCCCATCCTATGAAAGCTGGACATAATGTTGTGGACCCCCAATGACAGACAAAACTTAATCAAAGGTCCACTTATTGATTCCATAGTGGTATCAGCAGCCACCAGATGTGAGGTCCTGGAGGACATTCAGGCTATTCATCCTCCTAACTATAAGCCATGGATGGGGGGAGGGGGTACAGTCAGAAAGTGGGTATGTGTATCAGGAGCATTTTTAATTAAGGCAGTGAATTATTTAATGTATATAATTAGGTTTCAGGGACTTAGCTGACAAAACTGTTGTCTGAAACAAGTGCCCACGGGCAAACTGGGGACACGGTTGGAGACCTAGATGTCAACCATCAACTCTGTTTTATCTCTGGCCATATGCTTGTTACATAACACAGTGGATGGAGCAGCAAGAACAGCTTTGAACGGCATTGTGATGTGGCAGCAAGCCTGGCTGTACCTTAAGGCTTTTGTTGAGCACTTTATGGTGGCTTTTCTCAATGCTCCTTTTGACAGAACTTCCCTGTTTGGACAAACTGCTGCAGTATGAGCAACAGGCCAAAATGCTCACAGCTGTTGTGGTCAAGTTTTCAACCCCTCAAAGATCCGCTCAGAAAAGTCATAAAGGTAGGAAAAACGAATGATTTTGCAAATCCCATCAGTTCTAGCAGCCACAGTAGGATCTCATAGTAATAGGATGTCCTCTCTTCCAAACACCTCTAAGAGGCATAAGTGTCCTGCTTCAATAAAGGTTCAGGGATCCTTTCAAGGATTCTGATAGTATGAACCCTGAGGAGTTGCCTTATTTTCCCAGTCTGGAAGCATTTGGAGAATGCCTTAACTCTGCATCTTTCCATGTGACTAGCCATAACAGAAGATAGTTGGATCAGGGAAATCATATCCAGTAGTTATCCTATGCTGTGTTTAATATTGCCCAAACACCTTTCCTGTCATCTGCCACTATTACCACTCTACCAGAGGAGGGTGGCACATCAGGAGATGTACCACCTTCTACAAAAAAGGGCAATCCAAGCAGTCCCTCCTGACCAGAGAGGGTCTGGATTTTAGGCTTCCTGCTTCTTGGTGCCCAAAAAGACTCAAGACCTCAGACTGATTTTCAACTGTAGTCGTTTGAATCAGTATATAAGGAGTCATTCCAGATGATCAAGGTGCAGTCCAGAGACCAGATATGCTGTTGAGATCTGCAGGATGTATATATCACCTTGTCAAAATACCAATGTCATATGAGTATTGGCTGTAGATGATGGCCACTGTTAATGTGATACCCCAACCCCATATGCAGAAATGAGAAAAAGGTGGTTGTGGATAGATGGATGGAGCAAGGCAATTCCTGTGATTTCATGGGGGGGGGGGGGCAATCATTATCAATTCAGTACCCTTTCATGTGGCCTCACTGCAGCCCTCCTGTGTGTTCATCAAATGCATGGCTGCAGTCGCAGCTCACATGCACTTATTAGTGCTGAATATTTTTCATTACCTGGACAACTGGCTAATCGAGGCACCTGCTATTAAAAGACTTGTCACTGCAAGGCAATATTTGTTCCACTTTTGCCTATCCATGGGGATTACGATTAATGTAACAAAATCTCAGCTGGGCCCTTCATAGCCCCTAATCTTTGTCAGCTGCCATTTGGATACAGTGAGCCAGAAAGCCAGGCTTCCACCAAACAGAATATCCACCATTGTTCAGGCAGTCTTGGATATATTAAACGATTAGACTCCTGCTGCAGTACTGAAGATGCTAGATCTTACGGCTTCCTCAGTTCAGACTGCACCACATGCCATAATTAACATTAGCTTCCTTCAGTAATCTCACAAAATGCAATGGAATCAAGCAACTTAGCCCATGTCACATACAATATGAAAGCCATTTTCAAAACTTTGCATTAGGCACTTTGGAATCCCCTTTGTTCATCCTACTCCCAGCACTGCAATAATGATGGCTACATCCTTATTGGGTTGGGGGGGGGTCTTACCTAGACAAGACAGTCCATAGAATGTGGATTCCACAAGAGGCCAAATTGCACATCAGTGTCTTGGAGGTGACAGCATTCCTTGTAGCACTGTAATAATTTCAGGACTTGCTGCCCCAAGATACATTCGCTCTGACAACATGGAGGTGATATGGTACTGAAACAAGGAAGGAGGAACCCAGTCTGTGGAGAAGCAATGAGGGTTTCTAAATCATATCACTTTCTCATAGTAGTCATATACTGGGGATTTCCATCGTCATTACAGACAGGTTGAGCAGACAAATTTTACTCCGACATGAATGTTCTCTCAACAATTCACTAGCATGTAAGATTTTCCAAAGGTGGGGAAACCTTGTTAATATCTCTTTGTTTCACCATAAAATGCCAAATGAGAGGTTTTCTCTGATGTTCCTCAGGTGGGGCAGAATCCAAAAAATGCATTCTCCCACATTAAGCCTCCAGGTATGCTATATGCATTTCTCGTATTTCCACTCATAACCAAATTTCTCCAGGAAGCCAGAATATGCAAATCCAAGGTCATTTGTATAGCCCTGTTTTGGCCTCACCAGATTTGGTTCTTCCAGATATGGCATCCTTTGAGACAACCCCATCTCCTTTCTCAGCACCATCTTCTGCTGTCCCACTCGTCCAGACAGCTTCATCCAGACATTTGATCCCTTCACTTGATCCCATGGTTTCTCACACCCTCTGACATCCAGGGACCCTATGTTCCCTTTTGAATTTGTTAACATGATTACTGCTTCACGAAAATCCTCTGCTAGAAAAATTTATTAAGGATAATGGACAAAAGTTTCCTATTTGGCCTATTCAAAACAAAATAGACCCCCCCCCCTTTCTCAGCCCCTTTAGCTCAAGCACTGACCTTCTCTAGTAGATTTATTTCAGAAAGGAGCTAGTTATTTATTTTGAACCAGCTAGCTCTACTGGTACTAAGTTTTTATCATGGAAAACATTCCTTCTGATAACCATTACTTCAGTCGAGTTTTAGAGCTCCAGGGTTATTCTCTAAATTCCCTTGTGTTATGTTTGGCAAAGATTGTGTGACATAGAGGACTGATCTGTCCTTTATGCTCAAAGTAACCACATATGTAAATTGGAATCAATCCATTCATCTCCCAGTTTTCTTTCCACAGCATTCCAGTAAAGGATAATATCATGTGTACTGCCTAGATGTGCACAGGCAACTCAGAATGTTCTTCATCTCACATTGCTGCAGTCCTTACACTTGGGTAGTCCGCTGTCCTCGGTCGGCCCGAATATCAAAGTATTAGGCTGACGTCGGTCAAGGCGCTTAAGACTGACATCAGGATGTCAGGGTACAAATGCGCATGACCGACGTCATATCCTCAGTCTTTTTTGCCGCATGGTCCGATGCAGAAGCAGCGTTGCAAGTGCCGTTCGGCGTTCTGAAATTTTTCGAATTCGGAGTTTCAGACCGAGTCAAAGTTGGCTAAGTACCCGTTGGGGAATATTTTAGTTTTTTCTTGCCTCAGTGGTTTACCGGATGTCAGAAAAAGTGAATAACTGTATTTCTTGTGGGAAGCAGATACCGCATAGAGATTATCATACTTTGTGTATTCCTTGTTTGGGGCCTGAGCACGACGTTGTTGGGTGTCGCTTTTGTGCTAGGTTCAATAAGCGCACTATTAAGCGAAGGTTAGATTGTGCCAGGTTGGTCTTCGGGAAGCGGTGCAATTATAATATGCCGTCGGATGCTCCGGCCGCTTCTTCAAGAAGCGCAAAGACAAAGCAGCTAAACCCAGGCAAGAAGAGTCGTCCGTACCAGACGCCGGTTCTTTAGAGGCGTCAGTGGAACCGGTGGTTCCGCCGGAGGCTTCTCTGGAGTCCCAGGGGGAGACTTTGATATTGCAGGATGTGGCCTCTCAGGAAGCAGGTCAGGCTGAAGGGGCTTCTCAGGTTACTGTGCTCCCCTCCCTTCCTAGGGTGGTTAGGCCCTTTCCTTCTGTTTCCAAGGCTTCTCCCAGAGGCAGGCCAGGTTTAGCTTCTGTTGGGGTCACTCCTAGTTCAACAGGATCTATGCCCAAGAAGCACATGCTTAAAATGGCAGAAGATTTAATTACTTTGATTAGGGGTTCTTTGCCCCCTCCTGATAAGAGGCCTAGGGTGGAACCAGAGTTGGGGAGTTTTGAGCAGGCTTCGGATGTTTCAGAGTCTTCGGCTGAAGACTTGCAGGAGTACTCTCCTTATTCTGATTCTGATGCAGATGATTCCACTCCTGCTTCTCCTCCAGAGGATTTTTTTTTTCAGAGACTCTTCATTCCATGAGGGAACATTTTAAGTGGGAAGGTCAGGACTTCTCTGATTCCAGGAAAAGGCTTAGGGAATTTTTGCTTTTACCCCAGCATAGGCCTTTGGCTATACCACCTGTTCTGGATGTTGTGGAAGATGTGTTTGCAGAGGCTTCACTTAATCCTGATTCTTTGCCTCCTGCTCCTGTTAAACCGGATAGGTATTACAGGGTGCCTGAGGCTCATAAATATCTTTATAAGAGTCCTAGGGCGGACCCAGAAACTGTTAGTCAGGGACCTAAGGGTGTCAAGGCCTCTGTTGTAAAAAATCCGGTTCCTCCATATAAAGAGGCCAGAGCTTTGGATAGATGGGGAAAGAAAGTCTATACTTCTTCCACCTTAGCTATGAGGGCTTTGAATTGCCAGTTTCACATGTTGAAATATCAAAACTATCTTCTTTCTCAATTGAAGTCTAAGGTAGATGCTCTGGCGGAAGGCATTGAGTGTAAAGAATTACAAGATTTGGTGCATGTCTCGGAACAGGTGGGTAAGCATTCTTTGCAATGTGGTTTTGATGCTGTACAGGCCTCGTCTAGGGTGGCTGCCACTGGTTCAGTTCTTCGCAGGCACGCCTGGCTGAGGGATCAGAATTTATCTGACCATGTTAAGACAAGGATTTTGGATGCTCCTTTACAGTCTGATGTGTTGTTTGGTGCACCTGTGGAGTCAGTCTTGAAGAAAATGGAAGACAAGGCTAAGTCTATGCAGGCTGTTAAGGATTTTTTGCAAGTTCAGCCTCCGAAGTTTAGTAGGAATTGGCCTGCTAAGGGGTGGACGTATCCTTCTTATGATTCTCAGTCTAGGGGTAGATCTAGACGTGGTAGGGGCAGAGCTCAGGGTTCCTTCAGACCTAGAACTGGGAGTTCACCTGCACAGTCTTCGGGTGAGGGCAGGGGCCAGTCCTTTCGTAAACAGGCCCAATGACCTACCTTTTCAGCTGCCAGATCCTTCTTGCCTGGCAGCACCTTTGGGAGGAAGATTGGCACTCTTCAAGGAAAATTGGAGTTTGATTACTCAAGACAGATGGGTATTGGATATCATACACCAAGGTTACAAGTTTTATTTCCATACCTTGCCTCCTTTCAAAGGCATGCCAGACGTTCCTCCTCAGCAAAGACTAGAGGCTCACAAACAAATTTCTCGGCTACTTCAAATAGGGGCCATACAACCGGTCCCTCTACCAGAAGTGGGCCTAGGATTTTATTCTCGCCTGTTCCTAGTACCAAAGAAGGGGAACACGTGGAGACCAATTTTGGATTTATCTATCCTCAACACATATCTGGACATTCCAAAGTTCAAAATGTTGACGTTACAACAGCTTTTGCCTTTGCTGGGCAAAGATCACTGGATGGTGACTCTGGATCTCAAGGAGGCTTACCTTCATGTTCCTATCAGGCCCAGTCGCAGGAAGTATCTGCGTTTTCGGGCTGGGACTTCTCATTATCAGTTCTCTGCATTGCCCTTTGGCTTATCTACTGCGCCCAGAGTGTTCACGAAAGTTCTGGCTCCAGTGATAGCTTTCTTCAGGCTAAAAGGAATACAGATCTATCCTTATTTGGACGATTGCCTGATTCTGGCCCAAGAAAAGGACGAACTTCTTCATCATTTACAGTATGTGATAGCAGTGCTAAGATGCCTGGGGTATTCTGTGAACGAAATAAAGTCCAGTCTAGTACCCTCTCAGGACATGTGCTTTCTGGGTGTGAGACTGAATACAGCATCCCAGATGGCCTTTTGACCCCGGACAAACAAAAGAATCTTTCTCTTTACTTCCATCAATTGTCTCATCAGTCCAGGCTGACTGCAAGGACAGTCCTTCAAGCCTTGGGGTTCATGGCATCTTGTATTCTGGTGCTTCCCAATGCCAAACTGCATATGAGGAAGCTACAATGGTATCTCAAAAATGTATGGACACAGCACTGCCAAGATATGGACACTGTCATTCAGATAATACCTTGCATTCAAAAGGAGTTTTTGTGGTGGGCTCAGGAATGTCACCTAAACAAGGGACTCTCTGTGACCCGACCAGAGGCGAGTCAGATTCTAACGACAGATGCCTCGGACAAAGCTTGGGGAGCTCATCTAAATGGAAAGTGGGTACAAGACACGTGGCCTGCCAGACTTCAACATCTACATATCAACTTGAAGGAGATGTTAGCAGTCCAATTTGCATTAATAGCTTTCAGAGATTTACTTCTTCCAGGGCAGGTGTTGGTTCTAACAGACAACACAACTGTCATGTGGTACATCAACAAGCAAGGGGGAACACATTCTTATCCTCTATGCAGACAAGCAATGATTTTGTGGGAGACTGCTCTCAGTTTACAGCTGAATCTTCAGGCAAGGTTTCTGCCGGGGGCACAGAACTCCTTAGCAGATGTGTTGAGCAGACAAATTATGGATCCCCACGAGTGGAAATTGGATCCTCATGTATTTCAGAAATTGACAGTGTCATGGGGAACTCCAGACATAGATCTGTTCGCTTCTCCACTAAATTACCAGCTGCCAAAGTTTTGCACAAAAAGGTTTCATCCCACAGCTTGGAAAGTGGATGCTCTTTCTTTCAATTGGAGCAATCTTCATGTATATGCCTTTCCACCTCTGCCTCTCCTCCCAAAGGTACTCCTGAAGGTCAGACAGGACAAGCCAAAGATGATTTTAATAGCTCCAGATTGGCCTCAACAGCATTGGTACCCATTACTGAGAAGTCTGGTACGGGAGCCTCCATGGCCTTTGCCTTCGATTCCACACCTGCTGTCTCAGGAGAACAGTCATTTACTCAATGTCAAACTTCACTCTCTTCACCTAACAGCCTGGCATATTCTGTTTTAAACCCTGAAGGGTCTCAGCTTCCACAGCAAGTTTTGAATGTTATTTTGGAGGCCAGAAGGCCTAGTACAAGGAAAGTGTACGCAGATAAATGGAAGAGATTTTTATTTTGGAGTACAGCAAAGGAATTTGATGTTTCTCAGCCTAATTTAAGTGTGGCTCTTCAATATCTTACTGAGTTACTGGACAAAGGGTTGTCCTTCTCTTCTATTAAGGTTCATGCTGCAGCAATTTCTGCTCACTATGACTGTGACCCACCATTGTTTTCTCATCCTTTGTTTAAGCAATTCATTAGAGGGGCAAAGAATATAAGACCCCCACGTAGAGCTCCTACTCCTGCTTGGGATCTCAATTTTGTGTTGGAGAAACTCACTCTACAACCTTTTGAGCCTGCAGCTACTGCCGAGTTGAAATATTTATCATGGAAGACTGCTTTTTTGTTGGCCATTACCTCTGCGAGAAGGGTTTCTGAATTGCAGGCCCTTATGGCGGTTGAGCCTTTCTTAATTTTCCATAAGGATAGGGTATCTTTGCGTACTAATCCTTCCTTTATGCCTAAAGTGGTTTCTAGTGTGGCTTTAAACCAAACTATTCATTTGCCTACTTTTTATGCAAACCCCAAAATAAAGGGAAAAGATTTTGCACACTTTGGATATACACAGGCAGTTGCGATATTATTTGAGCAGAACTAAAGGTTTCAGGCAGTCTCAGCAGTTATTTGTTTCTTTTGCTTTGAGTTCTCAGGGCAAGCCTGTGTCAAAACAAACTATTTCTAAGTGGATTGGGTTTTGTATTGCTTTCTGTTATTCCCATCATGGTAAGGAGATTCCAGCTGGGATTAGGCCTCATTCCACTAGGGCTACTGCCACTTCTACAGCTTTTTGAGGGGTGGCAACTAAAGATATTTTGGAGGCAGCTACTTGGAGTTCAGTGCATACTTTCTCTAAGCATTACCACCTTCCACTTTACTCTAAATCTAGGGCTGGTTTTGCCACTGCAATTTTACAGGGCATTTTGGCAGCTCCTACTGCTTTATAGCTTTGCCATCCTCCCTTACCTCTGCTTTGGGATTCTACCCAAGTGTAAGGACTGCAGCAATGTGAGATGAAGAACATAGTACAGTTTTGTACCTACCATAAATGTAGATGTTCGAAGATCCACATTGCTGCAGTCCAATTTACCCTCCCTCCTTCCCCTCTGTAGTTAGAGGCGGTTGTGTGGTTTGGGTTGTGAATATTGTGGATAGTGTATATATTGTACATATGATTAGTGCAAGGGTGGTTGGTTGTTTTTTGCTGTCTTTTGGTTTTGACCTTTCTTTTTAGGGTCTTCTGACATCTGGGGCAAGAAAAGACTGAGGATATGACGTCGGTCATGCGCATTTGTACCCTGACGTCCTGATGTCAGTCTTAAGCGCCTTGACCGACGTCAGCCTAATACTTTGATATTCGGGCCGACCGAGGACAGCGGACTACCCAAGTGTAAGGACTGCAGCAATGTGGATCTTCGAACATCTACATTTATGGTAGGTACAAAACTGTACTTTTTATCCTCACAGAACAAGAGGATTCAGGAAAGATGACCAATTATTTATCTATTTCTCAAACATTAACAAAGTCACAGTAACAGATTACCACCATCAAGACCAGAAACATATGCTGTCAGGATTAAAGCTATGTCTAAGGCCTTTCTCCATAACATGCAACTTGAAGAAATTTGTGCTGTTGTTGCATGGTCAGCCTTACATAGGTAATGAAATAGCACCATACATTTGGTGCTCTTTCATCTTTATTTTAGTTGTTTTTCCTGCTATGGATTCTGTCCATCAGTTCCAGTGCCTGGACAGGGATAGACTAAATACTTAAGTTATGTACTTAACTTTATGGTAGATTTAGCAGGTTGGTATCTGTCTGGAATGGATCAATCCACTCACTTGACCCCTTCCAAATTGTCATCTCTGGAGGGACACCAGAGGCCTAGCTATAGGCTTCATGGTATTTCCTGGGATATGTAGTTTCCAAAGTGTATGTCATGATTGAGAATTATGCTTGTAAGTCACTTCACTTGATTTAGAGTTTTAGAGGAGCAAAGACTCGTGAACTAGCAAAGAGTGTTGCTGAGAGAAAAGGTGCTAAGGTGACCAGTTCATCAGTTCTAGGTCTAGAGAGATTCCAGTTAAATCTAACGTTCTGATACATGCATAACTTTCTTTTACTGCAGCCTCAGAGTAGGGTATCTTACTTGAGGAGGTAAAGCCCTATGCACGGTGCAGTGTGTGAATTTTTTCTGTCATATCACTTAGTGTTATAAACTCAAACCACTTTGATGAAGCATGCTTAAGTAATCAGGATTAACTTAAAAGCTAATTGGTCATGCATGCCATATTCCAAAAATGTCTTCATCCAGATATTTTTTGCTTTGACCACATAGTCTTCTGCTTACACTTTCACTTGTTGTTACTGTCTCAACTGCAATGGCAGAGTGAGTGAGTCTTTTCAACCTTGGTGTCTGCAATATCCTTCATCTCCTTCCTCCCTGGTGGTTAGCTTTTGAGATTCAAACTACTCATAGGATCTATCTAGGAGGGTCAGCCATTTTAAATGCAACAGCTGCATTCTGATCAAATCAGTTGATCTATAAGGGAATTATCCTTAATTTTTAAGAACCCCCCCTACTTTCCTTCAGCCTCAGATGTTGGATACTTATGTAGCTTTCAGTGGTGTAAGTGTCAGGTGTTTGTTCTTATTTCTTAGTTTGTATGACAATTCATAGTAGCACCCGAGGGGTAAACTGGCAGCTCAAGTGATGCATATGTTTGTGTAGCTGATAGTTGACATGTTATACATTGGAATGGATGTACATACACAACCATGTGTAGAAGTCTTCTAAAACTTTGCCTGATTCTTAAGAGTTGTGAGGATGAAACCAAGCATAAAGACAAATCAAGGAGAGTCATCTCACTGATGAACTAAAAGATGCTTTCTTTTGTAATCACCACCCTGGCTTAACAAATTAAGGCGCTTAAATCTCTTACAATTAAACAGCCATGCCCCCCTCTTCTCACAAGAACGAGGTGTGTCTGAGAATTGATCTTCATTTCCTCACAGAGATGGTGTATGATCTCTCATGAAGTTTGCCCATTTAAACACCTGTATTCTTCTACAGGAATCGGAACACCTTATTTTGTATTTTATGAGCACAGGAAGACAGAACAGTTATTGTTAAATTCTCTAAGTTTCTGACAGAGAAAAAGAGAGATCAATGAAATACTAAGTGAACTGCTGAGAATTTGTCTGAGAATTGATCTTCATTTCCTCACAGAGATGGTGTATGATCTCTCATGAAGTTTGCCCATTTAAACACCTGTATTCTTCTACAGGAATCGGATCACCTTACGAAGTGCTGCCCCCCTGACATCTCAGATGCTCAGGTAAGAGCCGCCCTCTCCAAAGCAAAAAACACAGCATCAATGGGACCAGACGGTGTCCCGGGCTGCGTCCTACATGAACTCCAAGAAGAGCTAAACCCAAACATAAAACTACTGTTCAATCTCAGCCTTACTACAGGATATGTGCCCAAAGAGTGGCATACAGCAACAGTGGTCCCTCTCCATAAAGGTGGTGCCTCAACGGATCCTGGAAACTATCGCCCCATAAGCCTGACTAGCTTGGTCTGCAAAGCTATGGAAAGGATCATCATGGACCTCATAAATAAAGATATTGGGGACCTATAGACACTGGATCCTACCCAGTTCGGCTTTTTTAAGGGCAGATCCTGCCTCTTAAACCTGGTTGATTTCTTTGAAACAGTTACCAAGGCCATTGACGAGGGGAAGGTGGTCCACACAGCCTACCTGGACCTCGCAAAAGCCTTCGATACAATACCCCACTCGGGCATTATAGATAAGCTCACCAGCGTAAATATAAACCCCTATGTCACTAGATGGATTGCAAACTGGCTCAAGGACAGAGCCCACATGGTTAGAATTGCTGGAGCCATGTCAGACTCCAAACCAGTTACAAGTGGTGTCCCACAAGGCTCAGTCCTGGGACCTCTTTTGTTCGGTATATATTTCTCGGAGGTACAGGCCAACACGGAAGGACTGTGGCTGACCAAGTTCGCAGATGACTGTAAACTGGGCGCCATTATCGACTCTTCAGCCGACACAAGCATCCTTCAAAAGGGCCTCATAGAAACAGACAACTGGTGCCAGAGCCATGGCCTCAAGCTAAATGCCAAAAAGTGTATAGTCATCCCCTTTGGCAAAAACAAAGTGCCCACAAATTACCACATAGGTGGTAATCCATTAAGTACAGAAGAAGTAATTAGGGACCTGGGGACCCAAGTTGATAGCAATCTCTCATTTGACAACCACGTGACCAAAGTGGTTAGAAAAACATTTTATATAGCCCACCTAATCATGAAGGGATTCACATCTAGATCAGGGGAGGTCATTGTGCCTCTTTACTCATCCCTCATCAGGCCCATAATTGAGTACAATGCCCCTTTTGGGATGTACCTTACCAGACACCTGCAGCAACTGGAAAGACCCCAAAAGTACCTCACCAAGAGGATCAAAGGGCTCAAACAGATGCCATATGCTGCCCAGTTAAAGAAACTCCAGCTCTACTCAGTGGCATACCGCCTGTTCAGAGGCGATTTGTGCCCGACGTATAAAGCCATGTCCAACCCGGAATTAATGGACATGCTGCACCTCAGAAAATCCAAATCCCATCAAGTTACGCGCTCGAGAGACTTGAACCTTAGCACTGAAATAAATAGGACATGCTGGAGGAACAGATTCATAACCCAGAGGCTCCCTTCACTCTGGAATAAAATCCCAGTCCAGGTTAGGCAGAGTCCCTCATTGACTCTCTTCAAGAGGAATCTTGATGAGTGGATGGGAGATCGTAGGTTTACCCCGGGTATCACTTCTGTGTCACTGTTAGACAGAGGCACAGTATACTAACCTCGAAAAAGGGCATAGCAAAATAAATTTAAAATGAGTGGCAAAAGCCAAACACATTCTGGCTAGGCTTATAAATGCCCTAGGGCAGATAGCCTAGTATGAACCTATGAACTACCCTATACCTTTTTCTTTCTTCCACCAGCAGAGTGACTTATTCCTGTGTGTGCTTGCTTCAGCAACTAGATCCAACCCATTTTGGCTTTGTCAAGGGCAGGTCATGCCTACTCAGCCTGATGGACTTATTGGTCATCAAAGCAATGGACAAGGGTAAAATAGTGAATACTGCCTATTTCGACCTGGCCAAAGCCTTTGACACAATACCAATGTGGACATATAAACCCTATATCACCCACTGGATAGCTAGCTGGCCCACAGATAGGTCGCAATAAGTCAGGAAAAGGTCAGTCAGTCACTGCTGGAATCTCTCACTATTGAAATCTGGGGCCACTTCTTTTTGGCATCTGCTTCTCTGAGGTCAAGGTTAATGTTAAGGCCAAGTTTGCTGATGCTTGCAAACTAGGTGCAGTCATACAATCTCCCAAAAACACAAACATCTTGTAAGAAGGCCCTATGCTGCCT
The DNA here is from genome assembly GCF_019279795.1 of Protopterus annectens. Lineage (NCBI taxonomy): Eukaryota > Metazoa > Chordata > Ceratodontiformes > Protopteridae > Protopterus > Protopterus annectens. Next base: position 275,363,846 of record NC_056745.1, read on the forward strand.
AATAATTTATGCTAGAGTCACAGTCTAAAACTGAATGCCAGAAAAACTACATATATTTTCTTTTGGAAATTACTGCATTGATAATACACCCCTAACAGTTAACTGTGTGGTTAGGAACTTGAGAAGGCATATTACAGTGACTTGGCCTTTGATTATCGTGTGTCTACTGTAGTATGGAATGATTATATGTTGTGTAAATTTTAAGCAAAGGGCAAGGTATGTAGGTCCGAGGATGTCATTGTTTCATTGTATTCTGCCTCATTAGACCGATCATTGAGTACTCGGAGGCGCTGATTAAAAATCTACCAAAACAGCAGAGGCCTCCAAAGCAGACACCCAAGCAACTGCCACCTCAAGACATAGCACATGCAACACATAGTTCACAAAGTCAGTGTGCTAAACAGTCACAGCCCTTAAGGCCAAACAACATGCCAGACACACTTGTAATAGGTGACTCCATAGTCAGACACACTGACGTCCCGCTCACCAGACTGAACAAGGAAAAGGTCACAGTAAGCTGCCTGTCGGGAGCTAGAATCCGCCACATAACACAAGCACTCAGGTCACTCCACAGCAAGTACAAATATGACTCAGTCATTGTACATGCCGGTGTGAACGACCTGAGACGATACCTCCCTGGACTACATGAAAAGAGACATAGAGGAGCTCTCTGATTATGTAGCCCAGGCCGGTATGACCCTGACCCTGAGCAGCATCTTACCCTCACCAAGAATGATGCCACAGTACAAAGACAAAATGATCAGTTTTAACAATTGGCTTAATTACTGGTGTCATTCTAAGGGGATCCAATGTCTGTCTGCTTGGGATGACATGCTCGACAAGCCACGCTGCTTCGCAAGGGATGGCTTGCACCTGTCATCCCTGGGCTTCCGGATATTGGCCAAGGCTCTTGCCACCCCCATAGTGCCTTTTTTAGGCAAGGCTCAAATGACAAACCTACCTCCCTAGAAAACACAAGTGGAAAAAAACTAAGTGTAATGCTGCTCAATGCCAGAAGTCTAAACCTCAAGATGCACGCTCTCGAAGCCCTCCTCAGTATGGAGAACATCGATGTCTGTGCAGTGACTGAAACCTGGTTCCAGGCTCCTGAGAGCACCCCAGCACTATCAGGTTTTACCTCATATCATGCTTTCCGGCCCCAAAACTTGGACCGAACCACAAAAGGAGGGGCAGTATCCATATTCATCAAAGATACCCACACCTCCAGGTTAGTGGCAACGCACGAAGCATCGGAGACCATCCAGGTGCAACTAACCATAGGCAAAACTGCCTTACAGTTTATAGCATGCTACAGACCACCCTCTCAAACTCAGGAACCCCACACAACCTTCCTGAAGACACTGGAGAGTATGAATGTCTCTCCAAATATCATCATATTGGGAGACTTCAACTACCCAAACATAGACTGGGAACATTACTCAAGCCCCAACACCCTAGCCCAAAGGTTCCTAGAATTCATAAACTCAAATGCGATGGAACAACTAGTCACCATTCCCACAAGAGGAGACAATATACTAGACCTGATCATCACAAACATGGGGACAAAATGCTCCACACCGGAAGTATATCCCTCATTGGTAAGATCAGACCATAAATTAATCTCACTGGAAATCCACATCCCGCCCCCACCCCCTGCACAAAAGACCACAGTGAAGAACTTCTTAAAAGCCAACTTCACACTTCTTAAGACTGAAGCGGTATCCTTCAAGGCCCCGGGGCCAGTGGAAACCACAACCCACACTGCTGAATCCTTTACAAATGCCTTCTACGGGCACCTTCAAGAATGCATGGATCATGCAATCCCAAATAAAACCAAGATCCATTCCCCCAAAGGCAGGTGCCCGGTCTGGTGGACCCCAGCCATAAACAAACTTTACAACAGGAGGAGGAAGCTACTACATGACAGAGCAAAATCCCTAAAAGGGAGGGCATCTCTGATCAGTACTAGCAAAAAACTACGATCACTCATAAAATCATCCAAGGCCAACTTTGAGAGAAAAATCACAAAAGACACAAAAGACAATCACAAGGCCTTCTTTAGCTATGTTAGAAACCTGGGTGGAAACTCCCAGATATGCTCAGAGTTAGTCCAAAATGACACAAAATACACTGAACCCATTGACATTGCCAACATTCTGGCAGACAGGTTCAGTGTAAATTTCTCCTCCCCCTCCCCCCCAAAAGGAGAAATAACTATCCCAGCAGAGTGTAGCCTCCCTAACATCTCAGATGCCCAGGTAAGAGCCGCCCTCTCTAAAGCTAAAAACACAGCATCAATGGGACCGGACGGTGTCCCGGGCTGTGTGCTACATGAACTCCAAGAGGAACTAAACCCACACATAAGGCTGCTGTTTAATCTTAGCCTTACTACAGGATACGTACCCAAAGAGTGGCGTACGGCAACAATGGTCCCACTTCACAAAGGCGGTGCTTCTACGGACCCTGGAAATTACCGCCCCATAAGCTTGATGAGCCTGGTCTGCAAAGCTATGGAGAGGATCATTATGGAACTCATAAACAAAGACATTGGGGACCTACAGACATTGGATCCTACCCAAATTGGCTTTGTCAAGGGAAGATCCTGCCTTTTGAACTTGGTCGACTTTTTTGAAACAGTCACTAAGGCCATTGATGAGGGTAAGGCAGTTCACACAGCCTACCTTGACCTTGCAAAAGCCTTTGACACAATACCCCACTCGGGCATCATAGACAAACTCACCAGCTTAAATGTAAACCCATATGTCACGAGATGGGTTGCAAACTGGCTCAAGGACAGAACCCACAGGGTCAGAGTTGCTGGAGCTATGTCAGACTCTAAGCCGGTCACAAGCGGTGTCCCACAGGGCTCAGTCCTGGGGACCCCTCTTGTTCAGCATTTATTTTTCCGAGGTACAGGCAAACATAGGAGGATTGTGGCTGACAAAGTTCGCAGATGACTGCAAACTGGGCGCCATAATTGATACTCCAGCGGACACAAACATCCTTCAGAGAGGCCTCATAGAAACAGATAATTGGTGCCAGAGCCATGGCCTTAAGCTGAATGCCAAATAATGTATAGTCATACCCTGTGGGAAAAACAAGGTACCCACAAATTACCACATAGGTGGTAATCCATTAAGTATGGAAGAGGTAATCAGGGACCTAGGGACCCAGGTTGACAGTAACCTCTCATTTGATACTCACATTGCCAAAGTGGTTAGGAAGACCTTCTATATTGCCCACCTTATCATGAAGGGTTTCACATCTAGATCAAGAGAGGTCATTGTGCCCCTGTACTTTTCTCTTATCAGGCCAATAATTGAGTACAATGCCCATTTGGGATGTATCTTACCCGACACCTGCAGCAGTTGGAAAGACCCCAAAAGTTCCTCACCAAGAGGATAAAGGGTCTTAAACATATGTCATATGCTTCCCGACTGAAAAAACTCCAGCTCTATTCAGTCGCATACCGCCTACTTAGAGGTGACCTGTGCCTGACGTACAAGGCCATGTCCAATCCGGAATTAATGGACATGCTACACCTCAGAAAATCCAAATCCATCAGAGCCACGAGAGCAAGAGACTTAAACCTCAACACAGAAATAAATAGGACGTGCTGGAGGGACAGATTCATAACCAAGAGGCTCCCTACACTCTGGAACAGAATCCCAATCCATGTTAGGCAGAGCCCCTCACTAACTCTATTCAAGAGAAATCTTGACGAGTGGATGGGAGATCGTAGGTTTACCTCACGGGTCATCTCTGTGTCACTACTAGACAGAGGCACAGTAAACTAAACCCTAAATGGGCGTAGTATTCTCATCCTAAGGGGGTGGTGAAAGCCACACACACTCTGGCTAGGCTTATAAGTGCCTTAGGGCAGATAGCCTAGTACGAACCTATGAACCTATGTCCTCTTTGGTATGTGCCTAACTAGGCACATACAACAACTGGAGCATCCACAGTAGTTCCTCACAAAAATAATGTATGGTGTAGACAACGTGTCCCATGCAGGCCACCTGAAATCCTTATCCTTGTACTCTGTCTCATACAGACTGCTGAGAAGTGATATATATCTGGCTACATGGCATCCTCTGATCTAGATTTGTGGACCTTTTTATACATCTTTAAAATGATTAATATCAGAAACACCTGATCTAGGGACCTAAACCTCATCTGTAACATAAGTAAGACATGTTTGAGTGACAGGTATGAGTCTCAGAGACTACACCTTCTCTGGAACAGGTTTCCCATCCATGTGAAGCAGAGTTCCTCCCTGCATTTCTTCAAGCACATCGTGGATCAGTGGATGAGGAATCATAAATTTACCCCTATTCTGTCACCCAGTACCTATTAGAAGAGGCATGTAAATGCATGACCACTCTTGCCCAAGTTATGCACTCTGTAAAATGAGTGGCATAACTTGTCCTGTAAATTTTGGGGGTCTATGACCTTTTAAAAGTTCGAACGTCATATGGTCGACACTATATGATCGAACTTTTAAAAGTTTGAACATTTCAACGAAGATCTCTGTACAGTGCGGAATGGGAAGATTTCCCTTTTCTGCACTGTAGTGTGATCTCGGGGTTGGTATATTTAAAGAGCGGGGGGGGGGGTGCCAGGGTTTTTTTTTCTTTGGTTTCTTTTTAAGGTCGAGTAGGTAATATAGACATGATTTAGGAAGCCTGGCTAAGCTTATAAAAGCCCTTTAGGGTTGTTAGTCTAGTAATTACCTATGAACCTATAATGTGTTCATTGTGAACATCTCTGCTGCAGCCATGAGATTATCCATGCACATTTTCATTAAGCATTTTAGTTTGTTGCTCCACTCCAGCAGTAAAACATTTGAGAAATTGGATAGCTGCATGGTTGAATGTTGGGATACACACTTTTGGTGAGAGAAAGAATGTCAGGAATTAGGAGAGTGACTAATGGAGTACTGCATGGGTCTGTTTTGGGTCCTGTACTCTTTAGTTTGTTTGTCTCAGACATATTTGAGAGAACAGAGAATAGGATTAATCTATTTGATGATGACACGATAAGTATAACAGTGTGCAATAGGATGAAGATTTCAAGGAAGGATTTGGAAAGGCTGAAAAGGTGAGCAGAGAGATGGCACTTGAGGTTGACTGTAAACAAATGCACATACTTCACACCAGGTTGTTGTGGTTTATCGGCTGGAAGAGTGGACCTGGTGGCAAAAGAACAGGAAAATTATCTTGGGGGGGGGGGGTGTTGATCACATCTAGAGGTGATTACCAGGAGCAGAATGAGAGGGCAGTAATATCAACATACACACACTGCTAGAGTTTATCCTGAGGAAATTAGATCCCAGAAGCTTATTGTGCCTGACAGGGATGAGTACCATAACCTGCTGTCCCACAGCATTCTCTCTGGCTCAAGCATTCCTGTCACACCCAACCTTTTTCCTACTGTTGGGCTCCTGCCATGTTCTCATAGGTCAAGCCCATGAGCTCCCTAAGCCTTGTCCTGAGGTTTAGGACGTATGCCACAACAAACTCCTTGTGGGATTCACACTCACCTCCCACTCATCATTAATCAAATCTAAAGGCCCCCTCATCCTATGCCCATACAGCAAATCAAAGGGTGAAAAACACTTGGATTCCTGGGGCACCTCCCTGTATGTAAACAACAGATGGGGCAAATATTTGTCCCACTCTCTCTTAAACAGGTCTGCAAATGCCCATAGCATGGTCTTTAGTGTAGAGTTTAACCTCTCCACAGGATCATTAGTCTGGAGGTGGTAGGGGTAATCTTTAGGTGCTTCACCCACAACACTCTCGCAGACAGGCCAGCAGGTCTGGCATTAAATTGGCACCTCTGTCAGTATTTTTTTGGGAAACCTACCCTGCTGAAAATCTCTAGTAAAGCATTTGACACCTTCTCTGCGTCAGTGGAGGACAGAGCTACTGCCTCCCGGTTATCTAGTAGCATAATCTACTACCACTGGGATATACTTCTTCCCTGTGGAACTTAAGGTACTTAGAGGCCCCACAATATCTGTAGTTACCCTCTGAAATGGCTCCTCAATCACAGGCAAAGGCATCAAAGGAGCTTTGACCTTGTCTCCTGCCTTGCCTACTTTTTGGCACTGCTCACAGGTTCTGCAGTACCATGTTACCTCCCTTCCAATCCCAGGTAAATAAAAGTTCTGCATAATACATCTCTTTGTATGCTTTATGCCCATATGACCTGCAAAAGGAATGTCATGGGCTATGGCTAGAAGTGCCGGACAGTAGGCTGTAGACACTACCAACTGCTGTATTACCTCACCCTGTAGCCCTTCATCAAGAGCCTCAGGAGTCCACTCTCTGTACAGTAACCCTTTGTTCCAGTATACAGACTCCCCTTTTCCTTGAGAATCAGGTGCCTCCCTAGATACCTCCCTCAAGCCTCTTAGTGTAGGGTCTGAAAACAGGGCTCAGGTCAGACCACATCTCGAGTACTACATGTAGATGTTCATCGTGTTACCCTGCTGCAGTCATCAAACTTGGGTTATCCTGCCGTCAGGCGGTCCCGCAGTCGGCCCGAATTCCAAAGTCTTGGTCCGGCGTCGGTTGCTGTCACTTCTTCCCTGACGTCAGAGCGCAGGGGTATATCAGAGGCATCCAACGCCATTTTCTCCAGTCTTTCTTGCCGCGCGGTGCCCGAAGCAAGAGCAATTCACAAGTGCTGGTCGGCCGACACCTGAGATTTTCAAATTGAGTTTCAGTCCGAAGTCTTCAAAGCTAAGTACCCCGTTGGGGAACCTTTTCTTGCCTCAGTCCGATGTCAGAAAAAGTTAACAATTGCATTTCTTGTGGGAAGCAAATACCTCATAAGGACTTTCATTCTTTTTGTATACCTTGCCTAGGCCCAGACCACGACGTCACTGGTTGTCGGTTTTGTGCTAGGTTCAATAAGCGGACTATTGAGCGACGCTTTGATTTCGCACGACACTGCTTCAGTAGGAAATTTAATTACACTATGCCGTCGGAGCAAACGACTACCGGCGTGCATAAAAAACGCAAAGATAAAGGCAGCCTAGATCCAAGCCAGACTCCGAGGCCTCGGCTGGGCCGGTCGCCGGTTCTCCGGTTTTCAGTGAGGCGCCTACGCAGCCCCTGGCTACCGCTAAATTGGATCCCCAGACTGCTTCGGCCTCTCCAACAGAGAGTTCTAGGCCGACGCAGCCATTTTCTTTAGGCCCTACCGACGACATTGCAGTAGGAGAAGCCGGTGCTGTAGAAACACCTTCGGTTTCTGAAGGTGTCTTCAGACCGACTACTCTCACCATAAAATCTTATACTAAGATTAAGACTCCTCTAATACCAAAAAATACTACTTTTCAGTCTCCAGGTCAAGGCCCTATGCCTAAGAAACAGATGCTTAAAATGGCTGAAGATTTAATTTCTTTGATCAGGGGTTCCCAACCCCCCCTCCCCAACAAAAGGCCTAGACAAGAGGAGGATTATGCCTCCTCTGATCAAGTGTCTGTTTCCTCAGGCTCCTCTGAGGAAAAGGATTACTCCTTTCCACCTTATGAAGATTCTGATGCTGAAGACTCCATTCCCTCAGCTTCTCCCCCTGAAGATTAATCCTTTGGTGAAACCTTACATACCATGAGGGAACATTTCCACTGGGAAGGTCAGGACTACTGCGACTCAAAGAAAAGGCTCCGAGAGATGTTCATCGTGTTACTCTGCTGCAGTCATCACACTTGGGTTATCCTGTCGTCGGGCGGTCCCGCAGTCGGCCGGAATTCCAAAGTCTTGGTCCGACGTCGGGTGCTGTCGCCTCATCCCTGACGTCAGTGTGCCAGGGGTATATATATTGCAACCGACGCCATTTTCTTCAGTCTTTCTTGCTGCGCGGTGCCCGAAGCAAAAGCAGTTCACAAGTGCCGGTCGGCCGACTCCTGAGATTGTCGAATTCGAATTTCAGACCGAAGTCTTCTAAAAAGCTAAGTACCCCGTTGGGGAAACTTTTCTTGCCTCAGACCAATGTCAGAAAAAAGTTAACAATTGCATTTCTTGTGGGAAGCAAATACCTCATAAGGATTTTCATTCTTACTGCATACCTTGCCTAGGCCCTGATCACGACATCACTTCTTGTCGGTTTTGTGCTAGGTTTAATAAGCGTACTATTAAAAGGCGATTTGATTTCGCACAACACTATTTTGGTAGAAAATTTAACTATAACATGCCGTCGGAGCTATCGACTACCGGCGTGCACAAAAAACACAGGGATACGGACCGACAGCCAAGGCCTAAGCCAGATTCCGAATCCTCGGTTGATCCGGTCTCCGGTACTCCGGTTCTCAGTGAGGCTCTGACTACCGCAGATCTGGAACCCGAGACCGCCAAGGATATTTTGACTGAATGTACTAGGCCGACGCAGCCTTTTACTTAAGGCCCTTCCGACGACTTAGCTTCTAAAGACGTCTGTGCTATAGAAACGCCATCGGTTTCTGAAGGCGTTTTCAGATCGACGACTCTCACCATTAAAGCATTTTCTAAGTCTAGGACTCCTTCTAATTCTAAAAAGACTGCACTTCAGTCTCCTGTTCAAGGCCCTATGCCTAAGAAACAGATGCTCAAAATGGCTGAAGATTTGATTTCTCTTATCAGGGGTTCACATCCCCCTCCTGACAAAAGGCCTAGACAAGAGGAAGACTCTGCTTCCTCTGAGCAACTGTCCATTTCTTCAGATTCCTCTGAGGACCAAGATTACTCCTACTCTCCTTATGAAGATTCTGATGCTGAGGACTCTATTCCCTCAGCTTTTCCTCCTGAGGACTACTCCTTTGGGGAAACCTTACACACTATGAGGGAACATTTTCACTGGGAAGGTCAGGACTACTCTGATTCCAAGAAAAGGCTCAGAGAGTTTCTCTTACTCCCCCAACACAGACCTCTAGCCATCCCACCTGTGTTGGACATTGTGGATGATTTAGAATCCAGTTTCAACCCAGACTCTCTTCCTCCTGCTGCGGCTAAGCCTGACAGATACTACAGAGTACCTGATTCCCACAAATTTCTTTACAAAAGCCCAATAGCTGACCCAGAGACTATCTCCCAGGGTTCCAAGGGGGCTAAGGCTTCTATGGCTAAAAACCCAGTACCTTCTGAGAGGGATTCCAGAGCACTAGACAGGTGGGGGAAAAAGGTTTACACCTCAGCCACATTAGCTATGAGGGCACTAAATTGTCAATTTCATATGCTTAAGTATTAGCAATTTCTAATCTCTCAGTTAAAGCAAAGGATAACCTCCCTACCCCAACAATCTGAATTGAATGAAGTACAGGATTTTGTTGCACGCCACTGAGCAAGTGGGCAAACATACCTTACAATGTGGGTTTGATTCTTTGGAGGCCTCCTGCAGAGCAGCTGTCACTGGATCGGTTATACGTAGGCATGCTTGGTTAAAGGAACAAACTCTGCCTGATCATGTTAAAGCAAAACTACTAGATGCTCACTTACAGCAGGATGTTATTTTTGGAGTTAAAGCAGAAGAAGTTTTAAAGAAAATGGAAGATAAGGCAAAATCAATGCAGACAGTCAAAGATTTCCTACAAGTACAACCCCCTCGCTTCAGTATAAACTGGCCAACAAAAAATTGGTCCTTTCCAGCTACTGACAGACCACAGAGGGGTAAATACAGGCGCCCAAGGGGCAGAGGACAACCACAAGCCCAGTATAAACCTCGCCAATGGGGCACTACAACACAGAAGGGAGGAGAAGACAGGTTTCCACCCACAAAGAAGGCAAACTCAATGACTTGCACCTCATCTGGCCAAGCAGTACTCTCTTGACAGCCCCCTTGGGGGGGGGAATCGCACTTTTTGCAGACAACTGGCACATGGTCACAAAGGACAAATGGGTCCTAGACATAATTTTACGAGGATACAGATTCCACTTTCACACCTTGCCAATGAAAAGAGGAATGCCAAACCTGCCATAAAATCAATGGGCAGAGGCACAAAAGCAAATTACAGCTCTCATACACATGAGAGCCATTCATCTGGTACCTACTCGAGAGCAAGGCCAAGGATTTTACTCAAGGCTCTTTCTAGTACCCAGAAAGGACAATGCTTGGAGACCAATTCTGGACCTTTCAATTCTAAACACTTACAAGTTCCCAAATTCAAGATCCTAACACTACAGCAGCTACTTCCCATGTTGGGCAAGGAAGCATGGTTAGTAACGTTGGACCTCAAGGAGGCACACCTGCATGTCCCTATCAAACAAAATTGCAGAAGATACCTCCGTTTCATTGCAGGTTCAACCCATTATCAATTCTCTGCACTGCCGTTTGGCTTATCTACTGCGCCCAGAGTTTTCACAAAATGCCTGGCACCAGTAATTGCATACTGCAGACAAAGAGGAATTCAAATGTATCCATACCTGGATGACTGCCTCATCCAAGCAGAAAGCAAAGACATTCTCTTACATCATCTGGCCTTTGTGAAGCATCTACTAAATTGTCTGGGGTACACAGTAAACGAAAAGAAGTCAAAACTAGTACCCTCACAAAAATGACATTCCTGGGTGCCAGCTTGGATACAATGGCCCAGAAGGCTTATCTAACACCAGACAAGCAACTACAACTGACTCAATATTTCAAGACAATGGCAACAAAGACCCAATTAACTGCAAGAAAAATTCTGCGGGCTTTTGGCTTCATGGCATCTTGCATTCTAATAATACCATTTGCAAAACTACATATGAGGAAATTACAGTGGTACCTAAAAAGTGTATGGTCTCAACACAGCCACAGCTTGAACACAATGATATCTCTCATTCCCTGCCTTCAACAGGAGTTTCTATGGTGGTCACAGGCAGGTCACCTCAACAAGGGTCAAACTTTCACCTTGCCCCCAACCAGGCAAACTGTCACAACAGATGCTTCAGACTACGCCTGGGGGGCACACATGGCAGGACAATGCATTCAAGGCCTATGGACTGCAGAACAAAGAAAACTGCACATAAATCAAAAAGAGATGCTAGCTGTACAGAAAGCTCTGACAGCCTTCAAGGATCTACTGCATCCAGGACAACTTGCAATAAAGACAGACAACACCACAGTAATGTGGTACATAAACAAACAAAGGGGCACACATTCCTACCCTCTTTGCAGGCAAGCAATGATGTTATGGAACACAGCTCTGGCCTACCAAGTCCAGTTACAAGTTCAATTCCTGCCAGGACAGAAGAACACATTGGCAAATGACCTAAGCAGAAACATCAAAGATACCCACGAGTGGAAACTAGACCCACAAATATTTACAATGATAACTCAGAAATGGGGCCTTCCAAACATAGACCTATTTGCCAGTCCTCAAAACTACCAACTAACAAAATTTTGTACAAGGACATTCCACCATCAAGCTTGGAAAGTGGACGCTCTCTCCTTCAGTTGGAAAAACCTGACAGCATATGCTTTTCCTCCATTACCTCTCCTCACAAAGGTTCTTTTGAAGGTCAAAAAGGAGAAACCACGACTGATTCTCATAGCCCCAGACTGGCCACGCCAGCACTGGTACCCGCTATTGAAGAATATGACTCACAGCCCACCATGGATATTGCTCAAATACCCCATTTGCTCACGCAACAAAACAAACAGATTCTACACAGCCAGCTCAAAACTTTAAATCTGGCTGCATGGCAAATCTACTAAACATCCAACCAGCTCCTCTTTCACAAGCAGTTCTGGATGTTATTCTGGAAGCCAGGAGGCCAAGCACCAGGAAGGCTTACTCGGACAAATGGAAAAGGTTTTGTGCCTGGAACCAAGCTAAAGGCCATGACACAGCTCAACCTCACATGCCTCACATTCTGCAGTATTTAGCTGAGATGTTGCACAAAGGACTTTCCTTTTCCTCAATTAAAATCCATGCTACAGCTATTTCAGCTCACTACGACACGAATCCACCTTTATTTTCAAATCCTCTTCTAAGGCAGTTCCTCAGAGGGGCAAAAAACATTAGACCACCTAGGAGAGCTCCTTCACCAACATGGGACCTCAACTTTGTACTGGAAAAACTAACGCTACCTCCCTTTGAACCAGCTTTCTCTGCAGACCTTCAGTTCCTATCTTGGAAGACTGCCCTGCTCCTGGCAATAACTTCAGCTAGGAGAGTCTCAGAACTACAGGCACTAATGGCAGTGGAACCTTTCCTCATTTTTCATCAAGACAGAGTTTGTCTACGAACTAATCCTTCCTTTATGCCTAAGGTGGTTTCCAGTGTAGCTTTAAATCAAACCATCCACCTACCCACCTTCTTCCCCAGTCCACAGAATAAAGGTGAGAGACTCCTGCATTCCTTGGACATTCACAGGCAGCTTCGTTACTACTTGGATAAAACTAAGACTTTCAGGAAAAACTGACCAGCTCTTTGTATCCTATGCTACAGCTTCTCAAGGGAGGGCTATATCCAAGCAAACCATTTCAAAATGGATAGGTCATTGCATACGGTTCTGTTATACCCATCATGGGAAACCAGTGCCTGCTACCATTAGATCCCACTCTGCCAGGGCAACAACTACCTCTACAGCCTTTCTCAGGGGGGTTCCTACCAAGGAAATTTTAGAAGCTGCAACTTGGAGTTCTGTACACACCTTCACCAAACACTATCACTTGCCTCTTTACTGTAAGTCCAGGGCGGGCTTCGCCACTGCAGTTCTGCATGGCCTTATTGCCTCCACTAACCCTCTGTGATACCTCCCCCCTACCTTAGCTTTGGGATTCAACCCAAGTGTGATGACTGTAGCAGGGTAACACGATGAACATAGTACAGTTTTGTACCTACCATAAATGTAGATGTTCGAGTGTTCACCCTGCTGCAGTCCAGGTTACCCTCCCTCCATCCCCTCGGATCTACTGGCTAAATCTCTGCTATGCCTTACTGATGTATTTGCTTATAGCTGAAGGGTTTTTGTGTTTGTGCAGTGTTCACACCATTTGGTACTAATTCTGATCACCCTTTTGGGGGCACCTGACATCTGGGGCAAGCAAAACTGAAGAAAATGGCGTTGGTTGCAATATATATACCCCTGGCGCACTGACGTCAGGGATGAGGCGACAGCAACCGACGTCGGACCAAGACTTTGGAATTCCAGCCGACTGCGGGACTGCCTGACGACAGGATAACCCAAGTGTGATGACTGCAGCAGGGTGAACACTCGAACATCTACATTTATGGTAGGTACAAAACTGTACTTTTCTTTTACTCTCCCAGTACAGACCCCTTGCTATCCCCCCAGTTTTGGACATTGTGGATGATGTTTTCTTAGAATCTAGTCTAAATCCAGATTCTCTGCCTCCTGCTCCAGCCAAACCAGATAGCTACTATAGAGTGCCTGACTCTCACAAATTCCTATACAAAAGTCCTGTTGCTGATCCTGAGACAATCTCCCAGGATCCCAAGGGGCCTAAGGCTTCTATGGCTAAAAATCCTGTACCCTCTGAAAGGGACTCCAGAGCACTAGATAGGTGGTAGAAGAAGGTTTACACCTCAGCTACTCTAGCTATGAGAGCACTAAATTGTCAATTTCACATGCTTAAATACCAGCAATTCCTAATGTCTCAAATTAAACAAAAGATAGGCATGCACCCTCAACAGTCTGAATTCAAGGAAATGCAGGATCTGTTGCATGCAGCTGAACAGGTGGGAAAACATACTTTAGAATGTGGTTTGATGCCTTCGAAGCTTCCTCTACAGCAGCTGTTACTGGGTCTGTTATACATAGGCATGCTTGGTTAAAGGAACAATCTCTGCCTGATCATGTTAAAGCAAAGTTACTAGATGCACCCTTACAGCAGGATGTCTTATTTGGGGTTAAAGCAGAGGAGGTTTTAAAGAAAATGGAGGATAAGGCAAAATCTATGCAGACGGTCAAAGATTTCTTACAAGTACAGCCCCCACGCTTCAGCAGAAATTGGCCAACAAAAAATTGGTCCTTTCCAGCTTCTGACAGACCACAGAGGGGTAAATACAGGCACCCAAGGGGCAGAGGACAAGCACAAATCCCTTACAAACCCCGCCAATGGGGCACTGCAACACAGAAGGGAGGAGAAGACAGGCCACAAACTACTAGAAGGCAAGCACAATGACTTGTACCTCAAATTGCCAAGCAAATCTCTCTTGGCAGCTCCCTTGGGAGGAAAATTAGCACTTTTTGCAGACAACTGGCGCATCGTCACAAAGGACAAATGGGTCCTAGACATTATCTCACAAGGATACAGATTCCATTTCCACACCTTGCCAAGGATAAAAGGAATGCCAAACCTGCCACAAAATCAATGGGCAGAGGCACAAAAACAAATTACAGCTCTCATGGACATGAGAGCCATTCAACTGGTACCTACACAGGAGCAAGGCCAAGGATTTTACTCAAGGCTCTTTCTAGTCCCCAGAAAGGACAATGCTTGGAGACCCATTCTGGACCTTTCAATTTTAAACACCTGCTTGCAAGTACCCAAATTCAAGATGCTAACACTACAGCAGCTTCTTCCCATGTTGGGCAAGAAAGCTTGGCTAGTAACGTTGGACCTCAAGGAGGCATACCTGCATGTCCCTATCAGACAAAATTGCAGAAGATACCGCCGTTTCCTTGAAGGTTCAACCCATTACTAATTCTCTGCATTGCCCTTTGGCTTATCTACTGCGCCCAGGGTCTTCACAAAATGCCTGGCACCAGTAATTGCATACTGCAGACAAAGAGGAATTCAAATATACCCATACCTGGATGACTGCCTCATCCAAGCAGAAAGCAAGGACATTCTCTTACAACACCTGGCTTTTGTAAAACATCTTCTAAGTTGCCTAGGGTACACAGTAAACGAAAAGAAATCAAAACTAGTGCCCTCACAAAATATGACATTCCTGGGTGCCAGCTTGAATACAACGGCCCAGATGGCTTATCTGACGCCAGACAAACAACTACAATTAACTCAATACTTCAGAGCAATGGCAACAAAGACCCAACTCCCTGCAAGAAAAATTCTGCAGGCCTTGGGCTTCATGGCATCTTGCATACTACTAATACCATTTGCAAAACTGCATATGAGGAAATTACAATGGTACCTAAAAAGCGTATGGACTCAACACAGCCACAGCTTGGAAACAATGATACCTCTCATTCCCTGCCTTCAACAGGAGTTCCTATGGTGGTCGCAGGCATGTTATCTCAACAAGGGTCAGCCTTTCACCTTACCCCCAGCCAGGAAAACTATGACAGCAGATGCATCAGACTATACCTGGGGGGCACACATGGCAAGACGGTGCATTCAAGGCATATGGACTGCTGATCAAAGGAATCTGCACATCAATCAAAAAGAAATGTTAGCTGTACAAAATGCTCTGACAGCCTTCAAGGACCTCTTACATCCAGGACAGCTTATCATGAGAACGGACAACACCACAGTAATGTGGTACATAAACAAGCAAGGGGGTACACACTCCTACCCTCTATGCAGGCAAGCAATGACCTTGTGGAACACAGCACTAGCTTACCAAGTTCAATTACAAGCTCAATTCCTGCCAGGAAAAAAGAACACATTGGCAGATGACCTAAGCAGAAACATTATGGATCCCCACGAGTGGAAACTGGATCCACAAGTATTTGCAATGATAACTCAAAAATGGGGGCTCCCAGACATAGAAGACAAACTGAGTACTATAAACAAACTGGATACACCAAAAAATGATCCAACGCGTCACTGAAGACTAAAACACACAGGTTTATTTCAAGTAAACGTTAAGCGCTTTTCGTCGCTCAATGTTTGAGCGACTTCTTCAGACATTCAAATCCTTAATTAATGTGCATATTTATACATTCACGTCACTAAAGTAATTATCAATGAGTGTCAATTAACAAGTAAATTTCTTAAAAAGACAGTAAATAAAAACACACAACTTGCAACAGCAAATAACCAGTATGTATACAGAAGTGTTCTATATTTGTATACCATAAAAGGTATATATACATGTGAGTAAGTGAATTAAGTTGAAGTTTAGAAAAACACTTATTTGTTCATAAATCTTGATCGAACCTATTTGCATCAATTCTGAATTCATTTACAAGTGGAGCAAGCCAACAAAACATAAAAAGTTAATTTGAAGTGTAATACAGAATACTGAAACACAGTTTGACCAAGTCAGCTATTCATCTAACTCAGACTGACTCTAAGTGTAAATCTAAAACCAGCCTTTTTGTTAGTAAATATGACTATATGAAAGTAATGGTTAACCTAAAGCCTTTATGATTTGAAATAGTTGTTCAAAACTAAATATAAAAACAGATAGTAATTATGTATCATTATTGTAAAAGTAATACACTTATTTAAAAACAGTAAAAGTGAACCTGAAGTATGAACTACTTGATATGTATATAAATATACCCTTATAAATATAAACATAAATATATATGATAATTAATAAAAAAATATATATATATATAAATATGTATGTAAATAAGTAAGTAAATATATACGAGTAATGTTTAATAAATATATTAAATATATAAAATAAATATATGAATATGTAGATATATAAATAAATATAAAAAAGTTGCCAAAACTATAATGTATATATATTTATATGTATACTTCATAGATTTAATATATAAATAAAATGTATATTGATTTTAATATTTTTTGTTGTTTTTTATTTGTTATTATTTGTCATAAAAAGACCATTCAGTAATTGTTGAATACAGTAATTGAAAATACATAAGTAAAACTCAGTAGGAAGCTATGGGGGCTCCCAGACATAGACCTATTTGCCAGCCCCCAAAACTATCAACTAACAAAATTTTGCACAAGGACTTTTTACCATCAAGCTTGGAAAGTGGACGCACTCTCATTCAGTTGGAAAATGCTGACAGTATATGCCTTTCCTCCATTACCCCTTCTCACAAAGGTGCTGCTGAAAGTCAGGATGGAGAGACCCCGAATGATACCCATTGCCCCAGACTGGCCATGCCAGCACTGATACCCACTATTAAGGAATATGGCCCAGGGCCCACCATGGATTCTACCACAAATTACCCATCTGCTCACACAGCAAGACAATCAGATTCTACACAGCCAACTCAAAACCTTAAACTTGGCTGCATGGCAAATCACCTAAGCAACCAGCCAGCTCCTCTCTCACAAGCTGTTATGGATGTTATTCTGGAGGCCAGGAGGCCCATCACCAGGAAAGCCTACTCAGACAAATGGAAAAAGGTTTGCGCCTGGAACCAAGCTAAAGGCCAAAATACCCTTCAGCCTGACATACCTCAGATTTTGCAGTATTTAACTGAGATGCTACACAAAGGGCTTTCTTTCTCATCTATTAAAATCCACGCCTCAGCCATTTCTGCTCACTACAACACAGATGCTCCCTTATTTTCACATCCACACCCAAGGCAGTTTCTCAGAGGGGCCAAAAACATTAGGCCTCCCAGGAGAGCACCAACACCTACTTGGGACCTCAACTTTGTTCTGGAAAAACTTACGCTGTCTCCTTTTGAGCCAGCTTTCTCAGCTGACTTAAAGTTTATATCATGGAAGACTGCCCTGCTGCTAGCAACTACTTCAGCGAGAAGAGTTTCAGAGCTTCAGGCACTAATGGCAGTAGAGCCTTTCCTCATTTTTCATCAAGGCAGAGTTTCTCTACGAACTAACCCCTCCTTTGTGCCTAAGGTGGTATCCAGTGTGGCTCTAAATCAAACCATCCATTTACCCACCTTCTTTCCAAATCCACAGAACAAAGGAGAAAGACTCCTACATTCCTTGGACGTCCACAGGCAGCTATGTTACCACTTGGATAAAACTAAGGTTTTCAGAAAATCTGACCAGCTTTTTGTATCTTATGCTACAGCATCACAAGGAAAGGCTATCTCAAAACAGACCATTTCCAAATGGATAGGACATTGCATACATTTTTGCTACACCCACCATGGAAAACCAGATGTCCTTCAAGAATGCAACTGCAGTCCTGACATATGGGTTGTCCTGCCTCAGGCAGCCCTTCGGTCGGCCAGATTCCAAAGTCTGGGTCCGACGTTGGCCGATGTCGCCTCCTCCCCGACGTCAGAGCGGCTGGAGTATAAAGGCATCAGCCAACGCCATCTTCTTCAGTCTTTCTTGCCGCGCGGTGCCTGAAGCAGAAGCAGTTCACAAGTGCCGGTCGGTCAGCTCCTGTGTTTTCAGTTACCGAAGTCATCTAAAAGCTAAGTACCCCGTTGGGGAACATTTTTTCTTGCCTCAGCCGATGTCAGAACAAATTGAGAAAGTTAATTGTTTGTCTTGTGGTAAACAAATACCTCATAAGGACTTTCGTTCTTACTGCCTCCCTTGCCTGGGCCCACACCACGACGTCTCGGCCTGTGCCGCCTGTGCTTGCTTTAATAAGCGCACTCTCAGGCGCCGGGCAGAGTTTGCCAAAGGCTTTTTTGGCGAATCTTACGCTTACAACATGCCGTCGGAACAACCGACAGCACAAACTACCAAAAAACGAAAGGACCGGGACCGACATCCTCGGCCCGCATCTTCCACCGATATAACGCCTAAGCCCTCCGCGTGTGCTTCGGTCCCTTCGGAAGTGGTAATTCAACCGCTCCAGGCCGACGACACCGCGTTAACTCATCCCTCGGTCTCGGAGGCTACTCCGGTGCCGGTTGTTGATTTTCCTCCAGAAACCGAAGTTCTGGATCTACCCGACACCATTCCAGTGGACAAAGTCACCCCTGCACGTGGGGCAGCTAGGCCTCCTGTATCCATGTCAATCAAGGCCTTTGCACGTGCTAAGGCCGCCAGCCAGGCCAAGGCCCATCCCAAGCCTGCTTCTCAGGCTCCTTCTTCTGACAAACAAATCATGTCTCTGGCTGCAGATCTTATTTCTCTTATTAGGGGGTCTCAGCCTCACCCAGACAGAGGTTCTCAGCCGCCTGCGGAAAAAAGGCCTAGAACTGAGCAGGCAGACAACCTCTCTTCAGATGAAGCCTCTGGGGATTCAGAGCATTCAGAAACCCAAGAAGAATCCTTCCAGGCCTATGAGGTCTCTGATGCTGAGGAATCTATTCCCTCTGCCTCCCCTCCAGAGGATTTTTCATTCGGTGAAGTCCTCCACTCCATGAGGGAGCATTTTAAGTGGCAGGGTCAGGAATTTTCTGATAACAGGAAAAGGCTACGTACCTTCCTTAAGTTACCCCAGCACAGACCTTTAGCTATTCCGCCAGTTTTGGATGTCCTGGATGATGTTTTCACTGACTCCAGTGCTTCCCCTGATTCTCTCCCTCCTGCTCCTGTTAAACCAGACCAATATTATAGGGTCCCTGACACTCACAAGCATCTCTTTAAGGCCCACTCTGTGGATCTAGAAACTATTTCACAGGGCCCCAAAGGAGTGGCTACCTCCTCAGCCAGGAACCCTCTGCCAGCTGACAGGGAAGCAAGGTCCCTGGAGAGATGGGGTAAAAAAGTCTATACCTCTACCACCCTTGCCATGAGGTCTCTTAACTGCCTTTTTCATATGTTTCAGTACCAGGATTATTTACTGGATGATTTGCAGAAAAAGATAGCTTCTCCTGAGCCTATAGATAGAAAGGCATTGCAGGATTTGGTTCATAATACACAGCAGGTTAGTAATCATTTTCTACAGTGTGGTTATGATGCATTGGAGGCTTCATGTAGGGCAGCTATGACAGGGGCTGTTATCCGTAGACATGCTTGGTTGAAGGATCAGCCGCTGCCAGATCATGTTAAAGTTAAGCTCCTGGATGCACCTCTGGATAAACAGAAGCTTTTTGGAGCTAATGCTCAGGATGTGTTGAAATCTATTGAAGAGAAGGCAAAATCTGTACAAACAGTAAAGGATTTCCTCCAGGTTCAGCCCCCAAGGTTCAGCCGGAATTGGCCTTCAAAGAATTGGTCCTTTCCAGACTCTGACAAGTCTCAAAGGGGAAAGAACAGGCGTGCACGAGGTAGAGGGCAATACAGAGGCTCCTACAGGGGACGCCAATGGCACCCACAAAATGTAGTACACCTG
The DNA here is from genome assembly GCF_019279795.1 of Protopterus annectens. Classification (NCBI taxonomy): domain Eukaryota; kingdom Metazoa; phylum Chordata; order Ceratodontiformes; family Protopteridae; genus Protopterus; species Protopterus annectens. Next base: position 275,383,884 of record NC_056745.1, read on the forward strand.
CACCTCAGGGACAATCACAATGACTTACCTTTCACTCCGCCTACCAAGGCTCAGAGAAGCACCTATAGGCGGAAAATTATCTCTGTTCTCAAAAAACTGGCACATTATAACAAAGGACAATTGGATTCTGGACATAATAGACAGAGGTTACAGGTTCCACTTCCATACCTTACCAACAGGACAAGGCATGCCAAACCTACCACAAAATCAAAAGGCAGAGGCACTCATAGAAGTCTCAAAGCTATTACAAATAAAAGCAATAGAGAAGGTTCCTCCTCAGGAACAAGGCCAGGGATTTTATTCAAGACTGTTCCTTGTTCCAAGAAAAGAAAAACAATGGAGGCCTATATTGGACTTGTCCGTTCTAAATACTTTTCTCATGGTGCCAAAATTCAAAATGCTGACGTTACAGCAACTTCTTCCCATGTTGGGCAAGGGGTCTTGGCTGGTTACTCTGGACCTCAAGGAGGCATACCTGCATGTCCCTATCAGACACAGTTGCAGAAGATACCTCAGATTTCTTGCAGGAACAGAGCACTATCAATTCTCAGCATTGCCGTTTGGCTTATCTACTGCGCCCAGAGTATTCACGAAATGCCTGGCATCAGTAGTGGCACATTGCAGACACCAAGGGATTCAAATATACCCTTACCTGGACGACTGCCTAATACAAGCAGACAGCAAACAGACCTTGATAAGACATTTGGATTACGTCATTCAATTGCTGCAGGCTTTGGGATACACAGTCAACATTCAAAAATCAAGATTGCTGCCATCCCAAGAGATTATATTTCTAGGAGCAAAACTGGACACACAGCTACAAATGGCTTTCCTCACAGAGGAGAAACAAGAACATTTAACAGCTTACTTCAAAGGCCTAGCAAAATTAACCCACCTGACCGCAAGGAAGACCTTGCAGGCCCTCGGGTTCATGGCATCTTGCATTCTTCTAATCCCTCTGGCAAGACTACACATGAGAAAGCTGCAATGGTACCTAAAAAGCTTGTGGTCACAACACAGCCACAACCTAGAAGACATAATGCCACTCATACCATGCCTGCAAAAGGAATTTCTCTGGTGGGCTCAAGCAAGTCACTTAAACGAAGGCATGCTTTTCAACAAACCTCAAGCAAGTCAAACTATTACAACAGACGCCTCAGACCTTGGATGGGGGGCGCACATGGACGGCAGATGCATACAAGGGCAATGGACTCCAATGGAGATGCATCAGCACATAAATCAAAAAGAGATGTTGGCAGTGATACATGCAATAGAAGCCTTTGGAAAATCTCTTCAACAAGGTCATCTGCTGATAAGAACAGACAACACCACTGTCATGTGGTACATAAACAAGCAAGGGGGCACTCATTCCTACCCCCTCTGCAGACTAACAATGATTCTTTGGGAAAAATCCCTGAAACTGAACATCTACTTGCAATTCCAGTTTGTTCCGGGCAAGGACAATGTTCTGGCAGACAGATTGAGCAGAAATTTCTTGGATCCTCACGAATGGATGCTACACCCTCGCATTTTCGCACAAATAGCATCTGCATGGGGAAGACCAGACATAGACCTCTTTGCATCTCATCTCAATCATCACCTGGAAAGGTTCTGCACAAGGATACACCATCCTCTAGCTTGGAGAACGGATGCTCTTTCCTTCAGCTGGAATGCTCTAACAATTTACGCATTCCCTCCTCTACCTTTGCTCACCAAGGTGTTACTGAAGATCAAGGCAGAACAGCCAAGGGGAATCTTGATAGCTCCAGACTGGCCAAGGCAGCATTGGTATCCACTACTATTGAGCATAACTCACTCCAAACCGTGGCCCTTGCCTCAATGGCCTCTGCTCCTGACTCAACACAGTTACAAGACTGTTGATCAGAACCTGCAAACCCTAAAGCTGACAGCTTGGAGAGTTCCATGACTCACTCTCCAAAAGAGTTCAGGAAATTTTGCTGGAGGCACGCAGACCCTCCACCAGAAAAACCTATACGGCCAAATGGAAGAGATTCACCATCTGGAATGTCAACAAGGGACAGGATGCATCATTGGTGAACATACCTCAGATATTGGAATACTTGACAGAAATGTTTCACAGTGGCCTCTCATACTCTTCCATCAAAATCCACGCTTCAGTTATCTCAGCACACTATAACTGTGATCCACCTGTGTTCTCGCATCCTTTGCTAAGACAGCTTCTAAGAGGCATAAAGAATATCAAACCTCCAAGGAAGCTACCAATTCCTGCATGGGACCTCAATTATGTCTTGGAAAAATGAACTCTTCCTCCTTTTGAACCAGCAGCATCTTCAGAAATGCAATTTCTCTCATGGAAAACGGTTTTCCTGTTGGCAGTCACTTCAGCACGAAGAGTCTCGGAGATACAGGCCCTCATGGCAGTTCCTCCCTTTATTATCTTTCATCAGGACAGAGTTTCCCTTAGGACCAATCCTTCCTTCATGCCTAAGGTGATATCCAGAGTGTCTCTAAACCAAGCAATTCACCTGCCTACTTTCTTTCCTAATCCTCAAAATAAAGGGGAAAGGTTGCTGCATACTTTAGACATTCACAGACAACTACGCTACTACTTGGACAGAACAAAGTCCACCAGGAAGTCTGACCAACTGTTTGTAGCCTATGCTGCTGGAGTGCAAGGGAAAGCAGTCACCAAACAAACTATTTCAAAATGGATTGGACACTGCATCAGATTCTGTTATTCTTTTCATGGAAAAAGTGTGCCAGCTAATATTAGACCACACTCCACCAGAGCTATGGCCACATCCACAGCTTTTCTAAGAGGAGTGGCTACAAAAGATATTCTAGAGGCTGCTACATGGAGCTCCGTGTATACATTTACCAAACACTACAACCTGCCATTATACTCCAGATCCCGAGCAGGCTTTGCTTCGGCAGTCCTGCAGGGCCTTCTAGCTACACCATCTCTTACTTAGTCCTACCACCCCCAGCTTGGCTATGGTATTCAACCCATATGTCAGGACTGCAGTTGCATTCTTGAAGGACATAGTACAGTTTTGTACCTACCATAAATGTAGATGTCCGATAGATATGCAACTGCAGTCAGGTTTACCCTCCCTCCTACCCCGCTTTTTTCTCATTTTGGGTCCTTACTCCCCTCACCTATCAGCTGGGGATATATGTTATGGTGTATCTGTTTATTACTGTTGTGCATGTCTGATTTTATCAGTTTACCCATTCACCAAATTTAGACTTCATTGGAGGGCACCTGGCATCTGGGGCAAGAAACACTGAAGAAGATGGCGTCGGCTGATGCCTTTATACTCCAGCCGCTCTGACATCGGGGAGGAGGCGACATCGGCCGACGCCGGACCCAGACTTTGGAATCTGGCCGACCGAAGGGCTGCCTGAGGCAGGACAACCCATATGTCAGGACTGCAGTTGCATATCTATCGGACATCTACATTTATGGTAGGTACAAAACTGTACTTTCCTGCTAGCATAAGGCCCCACTCTACCAGGGCAGCAGCTACATCTACAGCCTACCTCAGGGGGGTGCCAACCAAGGATATTCTGGAAGCTGCAACTTGGAGTTCAGTACAGACCTTCACCAAACATTACCACTTACCACTTTACTCTAAGACTAGAGTTGGCTTCACCACTGCAGTTTTGCAGGGCCTTCTAGCCTCTTCTAACCCTGTTTGACTCCATCATCCATCCTTAGCTTTGGGATTCTACCCAAGTGTGATGACTGCAGCAGGGTAACACGATGAACATAGTACAGTAATCTACCTACCATAAATGTAGATGTTCGAGTGTATACCCTGCTGCAGTCCAGGTTACCCTCCCTCCATCCCCTCTGAACTAGCTGAACTTATCTCTACCACTCTATCCTATATTACCTTTGTGGTGTATTTGCTTGTGCCTAATGGTTTTGTTTTATTTTCATATAGCTATATGTATATATATATATATATATATTTATATATGTGTATGTGTATATATATATATATATATATATATATATATATATATATATATATATATATATATATATATATATATATATATATATATATATTTTGCCTACCTATTAGGGGCACCTGACATCTGGGGCAAGAAAAACTGAAGAAAATGGCGTCGGATGCCTCTGATATACCCCTGGCGCTCTGACGTCAAGAAAGAAGCGACAGCAACCGACGCCGGACCAAGACTTTGGAATTCGGGCCGACTGCGGGGACCGCCTGACGGCAGGAAATAGTCAAAAGATATATCCATGAGATAGAAGAGAAGGGCTGGACAAATCTCTTCTCTCTTGAGAACAGAAGAGACAGGGAAGATGTGATACTAGTGGTTAAGATATCAGGGAAACATGAAGGTGCCATTTTGAACAGAAAGTAAAGAGAAGAGGAAGAAGACAAAGGTAGAGGTTGTTGAGGCTGACTACTCTATAAATCTCAAAAAAGTGCTTTTTCACAGAGAAAGGTTGTAAATCCATGGACTGAAATGAGTGGTAGAGAGGGGAATACAGAGGGAGAGACATTCAAAACAGTATGGGACATGTGAAACAAAAGGGAAGATGGAGGAAGGTAAGGATGGAGGGGAAGTGAGTGGTACTAAATTCATTTAAAGGGCAATCCAGATAGGCATATTGTATTTTCCTACTGTTCACTAAATGTGATCTTTTGATGTTCCAGTTAGAAGGATGTAGGTTCTTTCCCCACACCAGGTGCTTAAATGCATTTTTCAGTATTGATACTGTAATGCAGCACAGTGGATAAGGTGACACCTTTCTGATGAGCCTTTAAACTGAGATCTTGTTTGCCTTATTTGCTTAGGTGTGTGTAAAAGGTCCTTTGGCACTTGATGGAAAAAGCAAGGAAATGTCCCTGGTGATCTGGTCTGGCCAACCTTTTCCTTTTCTGAATAAATACCACCTAAGATCTCCCTTAACAATATTCTTTAGTCCTATTGGGACCACCACAGAAATAAACAGTAGACAATATTATTGAAGACTGTGCTGTAGGATTTTCAATGCTAAAACATGCTATCCTACTTACAAATCTCAGTTCTTCACCTGGCCTCCATTTAATGTCCTGTGGTGTGCATCTGTCTATGCTAGGTGTGGCTACTTTTGAACCATGGAGCTGTGAGAAGGATCCCCTTATCAGTTTAACTATATGTGAGTTATGGAAATTAACATTTCTTCAAGTTTAGAGTGCTACATAAGATAGATTTGAATCATAGGGGTGGGGATATTGTTACTGTTACAGAAGCAGTGGAAGTGGAATATAGATGGATACATTATTTTAGGGCAGATGCTCTACCTGGATTAAATATGATAAATAGTATTAAACCTATACTTAAATTAAAACATGCTATTATTTAATACTGTATGAAAATTTTTGTACTGTTTCTGTAATGTTTATGTCTTATGTGATTTTCTTGGTAATTAAAGGGTTAGTTTTTATTAAACTAATTAGTTTTAATGGGAAGGCTGGCTGTGATTTTAAATTGTTATATAAAATGCTGAACTGATGTTTTAAACTGTTGCATTGAGAACGAGTCTTGCACTCGAAAGCTTTGCAGTGTTGCAGTTTATTGAATAAATTTATTATTTTGTGAGACGGTTGGTCTTTTTGGTTTATTGTTTTTCTGTTTTAATTTTACTGTATAGTCTGTTTAACTGGTTATCTTAGTTTTTTGATTTAACTGTATCTCTTAAGAATAGCACATCTAAGTGAATGAGGCTTTACTGTCAGTGACAGATTTTAGGAGCGAGCTTTAGAAGTATGAAATGAAAACATGTTTCCTGAGCATTGCGCCTTGTGCAGAATGCTGTTTTTACAAGTAAAGCCATTTTGGCAATACTGGGTGGTTACCTGGAGTTCAGAATTGGACCTTGGAGCTGTGAGATGAAACAGTCTATTGTACCATTTGATTATGTGGAGACAGCAAGTCTTGGCTTTCGCTTTTGTACTGTCAACATCAGTGTCTTAGTGGGAGTTTGGGACTGAACTCTGCAGGTATTAGGTGGGTGCTGTATTCAGAGAACTACCATACCACACTAAGAACTCAACACTAGAGAACCTACTACCATTCTGAAAACACCAACTTCTGAATCAGAGGTCAAAACTGAACCCAGAAGTGGGGACTTCTGAGATGGCTGCACACTGATCAATAGCTTAATTTCAGCTCTCCCAGTACGAAGACAAAAACTGGGAAACTGGAGCCAGTGAGACTGTCTTTTTGGGTAAAATTCAGTTACAGTAGAGAGTTGATTATCCGAAACATCAGTTATCAAAACCAGTCTTACAAAGTTTTCGGGTAGGAAAAATCATGAAGTCTGAATATTATGTAAACATTATACATATTCGTTTAAGCGTGTTTTTTGGCTTGTAGCCAGCTTGTTTGTGAAAAATATTCTTTATTGTCCACTGGAATCACTGAATGGTTGAAAAGTGTATTCCTGCATGCGGAAAAAAAAACAGATATTAGAAGTTTTTTATCCAGTTCGATTATATGTTTAATTATCTGAACAGTTTGATTATCCGAACTACCCTAGGTCCTAATTAGTTTGGAGAATCAACTCTAATGTACTGACTAGTAAGTATACTGCTTGGGTGCCAGCAAAGAGGAAGTTTAGAGAACCTGAAAGAAAATCAACCAGGAAAGGTGAACAGAAAACACTGTGTGGGAGGACTCTTGTAGATATTCTACGAAAAGCAGTTCAAGCTTCAGTTTTGTTACAAGAGATGGATTCCAGTAATTTACAGGGAAAAATAAATCAAATTTACTCACAGGTGATCAAAGTAAATGAAACATTAAAAATTATGTGAACTCAAGTAAAAAACTGGAAGACTAGAAGAAGCCTAATTAGTTATTCAGATGAGCTGATAAAATTGCAAAAATCAGAGGCTGAAATGAATAAAAGGTTGGCTGAGTGTGAAACCTCTCAAGAAAAGAGTTAGAAGACATGAGTGTCCAGAGGAAACCTGAGATTTTCTGCTGCACAAGAGAAACTGGAAGGAACAGACTGTATTAATTTTATGAAAGCACAAATATGCAATTGGACTGGTCTTCCACAGCAGGATTTATTAACTGAAAGGACAGATCGAGTATGTTCCAAACCTGGCCGTTAGAAAGTAGCCAGAACCTATATTAGTAAAGATGCAATCATACCAGCAGAAAAGAAAAGTATTAAAAATTGGAGACAACAGAGGTTTTTGTAGAAAACAATTAATGTGAAGTTGTTCAATCTCCCCGTTCATTCTTCACTGATAGGTTCAGAGCCGATCCCTCGGCTCCGACACGGCCGTTAGCAAGCACAGGGTTTACCAGTTGCTTGGGACCAAGCCGCTTATCCCATAATGCACTGCTGGAATTACCTCAGATCTAGTTTGCCGTGGCACGGATCTCGGTGGTTCCAGCTTGCTCGAGCCTAAATCTTCATAGATTATTCAAAAAAATTGCAAGTTTTCTGCTCCTCATCCAAGTCGTACTGGGCTTTCGGAGCCAGAGGATGCTGACCTGATGATCGAAGAGCTCTTGGAGCCGTCACCTGTTCCAGTGTTGTCGGTTCCATCTGCTTGGATGTCCTTGGCACCGATCGGGGACTCTGAGCTGACATTCTCCTGCCAGGTCCGATGAGGGTAGTCGCACCGACTTGTCGATGCCGCCTCTTCCTCTCGGGGCTTCGGCTCTGATGAGTTCGGCTCCTACCTCGGGCTCGGAGCCCACGGCCTCGGTGCGGGAGGGGCTTGAGGTTCCTTCGGGTCCTGCGACTCCTTCCCATCGGAGCCATGATGCCTCTGAAGCCATGAGGCAAGTATTGTCTCCTAAGACTTCCTTGACGTCAGGATTGGTCTCTTCTTCCCCTAAGGCACATGTGTCCACTTCTCTTTCCATCGGCTCCAAGCGTAGAGACCCTGAGCCTCAGGTAGCCCCACTGGGCACTCCCTGCTCTTCTGAGACTTCCCCGGACGTTCCCACTGAGGAGGTTCCCAGAATGAGAGTGTGCAAGAGGAGGCACCTGGACTCCCCACAGGAGTCTTTGACATCTGACACTAACCTAGATGAGTCAGAAGGATCCCCCTGATCCCCATCTGAGGATATCTCCTTTGCAGAGATACTTGAGATCCTTAAGCAGAGGGGTGATTGGCATTCCAAAAACCCTACTGAGGATGAGTCAGTTCTCCTGAAGGCTTTCGGTTCTCAACTTTCCACCTCTTGAGTGTCTCCGCCCAGTGATGAGCTATATGGACCTGGTCTCTCGTAGGGCGCGGGAGTCACCGGAATCTATGGAACCTGTCCCTAGGAGGCCCAACAAGTTCATTTCTACCCCCCGTAGAGAAGTCCTTTTTGACCAAGGGAGCCCCTGTTGATGCCATGGTGATGGTGGCAGCCACCAAAAAGGAAATGTCTGAGACGTCCTCGTCTATCCATCCTCCTAACAGAGAGTCTAGGATTATGGATAGATATGGGAAACACATGTTTAGTTCAGCGACTTTCACACTTAGATCACTGAACTATTTGACCCATTTTACCAGACTGCAGAGAGATCTCCTTAAGGAGTTAGGAGATACTCTTCAGGGTACGGTAGCTGCAGGTGCTTCCGACAAAGTTGCCACCCAGCTTGCTACCCTAAATTCAATTGTAAACTCGTCCATGCATCTCATATCGTATGCAGCTGATGGCACGAGTAGGGCGGCAGGTACAGGAGTTGCCCTTCGTAGACACTCCTGGATGCGCCTCTGTTCCTTCCTGGAGCCTTTCAAGTCTTCATTTGTGAATACCCCGTTTAACGGCTCCTCTCTCTTTGGGCCTAAAGTAAAGAAAACATTGACCAGGTGTGAGCAAGAGGGCCGTAGGAGTCCGTTTTTCCACCTCTACTCGGCCTTATTCCAAGGGCCAAAGGGGCGGGAAGATCTGGTTCCGAAAAGCCCAAGGAGCCTTTCAGGACACATGTGGTGAAACCTGCTCTAGAGGCAGATGAGGGGGTTATAATGGAAGATGCCGCCCTCGCGGCAGAGGGGGTCCACAACAACAGGGTGACAGAGATCATTTCTCTGCTCAGCCCTACCAGCGATGCTGAGCGGAGGCCCGACTTTCCTGCTGTGGAAGGCAGTCAGGGGTCGCTTATCTTTGTACACAGAAGCCTGGCTGGGCATAAAAGACAGATGGGTACAAAGTATCGTTTCCAGTGGGTATTTCATACCGTTCTCCTCTCCTCCCATTTCCGTCAGGAGAATCCCGGACATTCCACCCAGTCTCAGGGAACAAGCAACTATAGAGGTCCACAAGTTGTTAGAAAAAGAATCATCCAGCCTGTCCCAGCAGACCAAACAGGATTCGGAACTTACTCAAGATTGTTTTTGGTTCCAAAGAAAACAGGGGACTGGAGACCCATTTTGGACCTCAGCAGACTCAACCAATTTGTCAAGAAAGAGAAGTTACAGATGGTCACGCTTCAGTCCATACTTCCCTTTTTAGGGAAAGACAATTGGATGTGCTCAATCGATCTCAAGGATGCGTACTACCACATAAAAATGGCCAGGCCATCCAGAGATCATCTGCTTTTCTGGCTGGGAGCCAATCTCTATAAATTCGGAGCCCTGCCCTTTGGTCTCACTACAGCCCCCAGAGCATTCACCAAATGTATGGCAGTGGTCATGGCTCACCTGAGGCATCTAGGATTCCAGGTGTTTCCGTACCTAGACGATTGGCTTCTTACCTCCACCACCAGGCATCAACTGATTCGGGCAAGAGAATCCACTCTGACACTCTGCAACCACTTAGAAACGTCTGCCTTGTCGCCATCGCAGCATATCGTTTTTATCAGGGCAGAGTTAGACACTTCAACCACAACTCTGCGTCTACCATTCGAGAGGGTCTCACTTCTTTGCCAACATGTCAGCTCACTGGTGTCGAAAGACAAAGCTGCAGCAGCCGAGGTCTTAAAAGTACTGGGTTTGAAAGTAGCAGCATTCTTAGCCATACCATTGGCAAGGATGCATATGCGGATTCTTCAATGGCTAATGTTCACTCAATGGTCTTATCAGGAACTTCCACTGAAGTATATGATTGTGATAACAAATTCTTGCAAGAGAGACCTTCAGTGGTGGTTGACGTCGATTCATGTCACAATAGGACGCCCATTTGTACTGCCCCTGTCGATAGCCACTGTGACCACGGACGCTTCCCTGATAGGGTGGGGAGGCATTTTCAGGGAAAGACTGCCCAAGGCACATGGACGGATCAAGAATCACATCTGCATATCAATGTTCTAGAGATGAGAGCAGTACTTCTGGCGTTGCAGTACTTTCAGGACTCTCTTCCTCTAGGGACAATTGCAATTCAGACAGCATGTCAGTGGTCTGGTATTTGAACAAACAGGACGGGACCAAGTCTTACCCTCTTTGCCGAGAAGCCCTCAGAGTTTGTCAGTGGGCTATGTCATCCCATCTCTTTCTGTTGGCAACGCACATGCCGGGGAGATCCAATGTGATAGCAGACAAAACTGAGCAGCGCAATTTTGTTGCCACACGAGTGGTCCTTCTATCAGAACATTGGGGACAGGATTTTCCGCAAATGGGGCCAGCCTTGCTGCGACCTTTTTGCCAGTCACATCAACAGCAAATGCAGAAGCTACTTCGCCCTGATTCCCCCCTCTGGGACAAACCCCCGAGAGACACACTCGTACACAATTGGCCCCTGGGTCTCCTATATGCATTTTCCATTTCTTTATCATCATCTCTTGGAGGACCATGGATTCTGGACCCAGTTCCAGACCTTCTGACACATCCGTCAGGGGATCTCCACCCTTCATTGCAGTCCCTGAAGCTGACAGCTTGGCTGCTCCAGTTCCTCACATAGCCAGGCTTCACAACCTTTCTTATGACACGAGGCAAATTCTTTTGTCTTCTCACAAACCTTCCACCAGGAGATTATATCATAGTAAGTGGAAGGGATTTTCCATTTGGGCTTCCAAACAGATCATTAATCCTTTTCACGCTCCCTTAACAACTGTATTGGAATTCTTAACTATTATCTTTAATGAAGGAGTGGCAGTGGCTACAATTCAGGTCCAGTTAGCTGCTATATCTAATTTCCATCTTGGAGTAGACGGACTAAATGTTATGGCCCACAAGTTATCCAAGGCTTTTCTTAAAGGGACCTTTCACATGAGGCCTCCAGTAAAAACTCCTTATTCCCCCTGGAATCTGAATTTCATGCTATCTCGCATAATTCTTCCCCCATTTGAGCCTGCATCATCTTGTGATCTCATATATTTGTCGTGGAAAACCATTTTTCTAGTGGCCATTACTTCCGCCCGCAGAGTGTCAGAGCTTCAAGCCTTGTCTGTCACACCTCCTTATATGATTTTTGATGCTGACAGAGCATCTCTCAGGACAAATCCTTCCTTTTTACCTAAAGTTTGTTCTAAGTCTAATATCAATCAAGTCATTGAATTGCCAGTCTTCTTCCCCAACCATTCCAACAAACTAGAATATGTGCTGCACAAACTAGACGTTTATAGACAGCTCAGATATTATTTGGATAGGACAAAAGATTTTAGAAAATCAGACCAACTATTTGTTTCCTTTTCTGAAGCCAGGAAAGGTAGACCAGTGGCTAAAACAACCCTTTCTAAGTGGCTATCTGATTGTATCCCCTGTGTTTATTCAGCAGCTAATATGCCCTTACTACACAGAATTAAAGCTCATTCAACTAGAGCAGTTTCTACATCCTCTGCATTTCAAGCCAAATTGCCCATTGACAACATCTGTGCTGCAGCCACTTGGTCTAAGCCTCATACCTTTATCACACATTACAAGGTGGATAAGGCCTCCAGGGACAGGGTTTCCTTTGGTACTATGGTCCTGAGGAATATACTCCAGTGAGCCACCCAAGATTGAGGGTGCTAGGGACGCTACCCATCAGTGAAGAATGAATGGCGAGATTGAAAACTTCACATTAAGAAGTTATGTACTCACCATAAAGTTCCATGTAAGTTGTTCCATCTAGCCTTCATTGTCACTTCCCTCCCCCTCCATCCCCCACCTGTCTGACAGTTGACCTAGATGCTGGTCTTATCCTGGTAATTCAATTCCTTCCTTTTTCCCTCTCTTAGGAGAGTAGTCCTTTTACAAGGCTATGGTACACGCAGCAAACAAGATCTGAGGTAATTCCAGCAGTGCATCATGGGATAAGGGGCTTGGTCTCAAGCATCTGGTAAACCTTGAGCTTGCTAATGGCTGTGTCGGAGCCGAGAGATCGGCTCTGAACCCATCAGTGAAGAATGAAGGCGAGATGGAACAACTTACATGGAACGTTATGGTGAGTACATAACTTCTTATTCACTGTATACCACACTGAAGAGAAGCAAATTTATCCCAGCAATCAGGGAACGTCAAGAGGCAGGTCTGAGATTCGTTACTTTATCCAGCTGTCTTCAGAATATTTTTTTCTGGAGGATCACATACATTTTTGGATCAAAACAGGCTATGGAGGAAATAAAAACATTTTCCAACAAAAAGTGAGCCAGCAAACAGAAGAGGACTGTGCTTCTCATTCTTGTAACAATAAAGCTCATAGAGAGACTTTGCTATTGAAACATTTTCCAATGTTCCAAAGGGAAATGCCTGAGAGATAGGCAAAAGCACAGGAGTTGACTAGTAGAATCAGGAATATCTTGGACTTGAACTAGTTTTGGTGTTGGTAGATGAACTGGAAGAAGACTAGCAACACTGAAATTAGTAAATAAAAGAGACTATAAAGCATCAATCACATTTGTGAAATATGGCTTTGCAAAAAAAGGTGGCTGAGAATGATTGGATTTTTGTTGACTTTGTTTTACAGTCCACCACCAGGTTTAACATATATCCCACTTTGTCATTAATGTTTAGGACACTAAAAGGAGAAAAAAGTAACTGTAAGTAAAACAATTTTTGTTTTTATTAGTATTTTATAAAACATTTCATGATATAAATTGTATGTGATATATATAGTAAAACAGTTTTGTGTAGTTAAAACATTTCAAGATATAAATTGTATGTGATATATATTGTAAAGCAGTTTTGTGTAGTGTGCACTCTGAGGTATTTTAAATGTGTGTGTGTGGGGCTTTTCAGTAACTGTTGTATGCGTTAAAGATTTTAATTAAGTATTTTTTTAGTTGTAAGAAGTATGTGCTTTACAGTGTAACAAATGTAAAAAGGCTTGACAAAAGCAAGTTTACTGTGAATATGCTGTGATCTTGGGCTCCTGGAATGGAGGTGCAGTGTGAAAGTGCACTATATGTAGACTTTTTACAAGGGTAAATGTCTAGATAAATGCTCTTGGCTTAAGCCGTAAGCAAGTGTTTTTTTTGTAATCAAGTAGGCTTGAAAAATAAGACAAACTGATGAAAGCCATGAAAATGTTTCCTGCATCTGCAAAGATATTTGTTTGTTGTTCCATTAAAAAATGTTCAGTGGGAGTTAAGAAGTCTGCATTTGAAGGCATTTGTGCATTCTCTTTTGAGTGAAATTGACAAAGATTCATTGCTGACTGCTTTTACATGGGGACAGACTATCAGCAGGAGCAAGCAATTAATTTTGAGAGTTCTGAGCAGTTGGAGAGGGAAATGCAAAATTTAAATGTACAATGGCAAGCATTAAGTAGAAAATAAAGTATAACATTATGGGAAGTAAGAGACAGAGTAGCCTCCCTAGAAGCCTTACTACTCTAATGCATTTAATAGAGTAGTGTACAGTTTAGTTTTATTTAAAGATAACCAATACCCCTTTTCTTAGGGCTAAAAGCTAATGGTTTCTGAAGGCATGCAAGCTGCTTTTCACATATGGGGGGAAATAGAGATAATAAAATAACTGTCAGCAATCATTTTATGTGGGAACACAGGCTGTAGCATGCACTTTAGCATGGTAACCTTAATTTTATTTTGGGTAATGCCTATGGATCCAGGTGTCTGTTTAGTTCATTTGTTCCCATCTTGAGGGTTAAACTTCAGTTTTGAAGGTCTGCATACTTTTGTGTGTTTACCCAAAGTTAATAGGGGATGGGGTGTTTAGTTTTTTGCTTAAGGGTTGTCATTAAGACAAAAAGTCTTGAGGACTTTTTACTATACTTATTTTGTTTTACACTACTTCACAAAGCTGCACCTTGCATTTATTAATTGTACATTTTAAAACTGTGAACTTCTATATTACTTGTATAATTTTGTTCTTGGTAGCTTTTCTCCTTGGGCCTCCGCTGAAAAAGGGTACAAGCTCAGACTAACTTGGTCAATCAATGTTAAAAATGTGACATAAGTTTAAGTGGTTATGAAAAGAAAAAACCGTGTAACAGATCACCCTGCCAGATATTAGTATGTACATGCAGCGCAAAAGTTGGAAACACACATTCAAAAAACTGTCTTGTATGTAGGTGGGAACAATTGCTTTTTATCATAATTGGTTACATTGTCCATATTATCCTGGAACATGAATGGCCTTACAGTCATAGACAAAAATGAAAGAGAATTTAATTATATTAAGAAGTGCAGAGCCTGAATAGCAATGCTGCAGGAGATACATTTGGAAAGAAATGAGCATGTAACTTTGACAAAGAAAGGATTTCAGAATAGATATTCAGCAGAATATCAGGGACAAAGAAAAAGGGAGAGTAATTTTACTAATTGCTATAGGGGCTCTAATACTGATAGAAGAGGCAAAAAAGACAGTAGTGGTAGATTTGTGATTGTAAGGGGCTGTTGAAAAGGGAGGAAGATTAAGCTGACATGCATTTATATTCCACCAAAAACTGCTGTTATGGGGCTTAAAAAATGGAAGACATATTCAGCTTTAGCAGGGAATATTACTTATAGGTGGTGAGTGGAATTTGATTTGCAGTAGTGAAAAATGTATCAGAAACCTAGAAGGGAAAAATGTAACAAAAGAGGGTACACTTCTGAAGAAAATTATGAAAATATTTGGTGTGAAAGGTATAAATTCAGTAGTAGGAACTCAGAATGTACCTGGTGTTTCCAAAGTACAGTAACTGGGCTAGACTAGATAGAAATTATATTACACAGGAATATGTACATTTAATTGAAAGCTTCGAAGCACATCCAATAACTATTTCAGATCACGCATCAATAAAAACTAAGATAAAAATGCAGGGTAATGAAGTAAAAATGAGACATAGCTACTTTTCCATCTGCTTGTTAAAAAGAGATGAATTTAAGGAATGGTTAGTGGAAATTATTTGAGAGTTATTAAAGAATTTATAGCTAGTTAGTAGAATAAAATGTAAATAGAGTTGAAAAATAGGGTAGAAATATAAAAGAGAGAGATATGGTTAAGAGGTAATGGGAATTAGAGTGGCTAACAAAGGTTACAATATTGCAGAATGAGGGGAATCTCACATAACAAGAAGAGGTGCAAATACAGAGCGCTAAAGAGAGGAACATTTGGATAATGTGCATGAGTTTACAAATCATAAGCAACTGTTTTTTGATCAGCACACCAACACTGCAGAAAAAAACAGCCTTGGAATCTGGCCAGTACCAGCCTTTGGTCAACTGATGCCCTAGGCAAAAGGTCTCCATAGTGCCCCCCACACACACATACGCACACACACACACACACCACCCGGTGCCCCCATTATGGTCTGCCTACACCATCCAGATTACTGGAAAAATGCCCCTGCTAGAGGAGTGCCTTAGGTGGCCTCCTAGTTGACCTATGCCTAAGGCCGGTTGTGGATCTGGGTAAAAAAATTTTAATGAGACACACTTAGTCTTTCGGCTTTTCCCAGTTAGGGGTTGCCATAGCGGTATGCTGATTGGCAGTGGGTTTTTACGGTGCCAATCTGCCAGCCCGACGCCCAACCTTCAACGAAGGCAGACCCATTCATGCACGCACCTACCTGCATATCTTTCAAACCTCACTCGACCGTGGGGAGGACATGCAGACTCCACACAGAAGACGCTCCAGCCGAGAATCTAACGGGAGAACCTCTTGCTGTGAGGTGACAATGCTAACAGCTGCACCACCGTAGCCTACTACCAAAACAGCATTAACTCTTAACTTAATCCCAGCATTTTCGTCTAACACCAGACTTCATCAGATGTAAGAAAATACATAGGAAATAACACTGTGTGTGTGTTTGTGTGTGTGTGTGTGTGCATATATATATATATATATATATATATATGTGTGTGTGTGTGTGTGTGTGTATATGTATATGTATATGTATGTGTGTGTGTGTCTGTGTACCCTCATACCCTTAATTCAGTTCAAACTTAATTGACTTGTACCTTAAATCGGTTAAACCCTACCATGTTGTGAAACAATATAAATAAGGAATAAAAACTTAGATACTTCAATTTATATAACTATAATTATAAAAAAAAAAAAATCATTAAAACCAAAAAAATGAATAAATAACCGTATGAACCAATCCATACAAATCTAATACAGTCATAAACCTTATAGAAATTGTATTAATATATGAACAACACAAAATAAAATCCCAGCTAGCTCCATCTAGTGCCCAAAATCCATTATTACACTAAAATAAATAAATACAAGCAGCTGGAGAAAAAAACATAAACATTTGTACATTGTGTTCTCATCTACTAAATATAAAGTATGTAAATATTTTAAAAATGTTTGTAAAAATGTTTTAAAAAATCATAACCTGTCTGCTCTCAACTTTAAAACAGGAGCTAAAGATATGTGCTCATTAAGCCCTGGTGCCTTATTCGCTTCTATAATAAGCTGCCAATATAATTCCTTGTACTCAGTTTTTGTCTCCCAGGGCCCACCCCTGATATCCACAGAAACGTCTTCCAACACAAAAAAGTGGAACTTAAAAAAATTGTACTCTAACTTATGTTTGTATAGTGTATTATTCTCATTCTTGCACCTAACATCATACTGATGTTCTTATATTCTTCTTCTGACCTTCTGTTCGTTCTTTCTTACATAAAAGGCTTCACATGCCCCACATAGGGCAAATGTATATAATTCCCCAAACTATTACACTTGGTGTACATCTTTCCACTGATATAGTTATTCCTACTTTTAATATATACACCCTCACCATTTAAAATATAGGAGCAATATAACAAGCTTCACTTTTAAATGTTCCAGCCCTTTTGTGTCTTTCCTTATTATGGGGAATAGTGTTCCTATCAAATAAATCCTTTAAACTCAACCCTTTACGGAAAATAAATTTAAGTGGGGTCCTAAAAATGCTATCCAAATCAGATAAGCTGGCAAATTTTGACCATCCCCTCATAATAATACTTTTAATGATGCCAGCGTCACCGTTAAAATTGGTGACAAATGCCCCTTTAAAACTTCTCTCTTCAGGACCATCTGATAACATATTATTGCTCACATCCCCATACCTTAGGGTACAGTTATCCTTCCCCAAAAGGGGGAAAACCTATCCTTTCTACCTACCATAATGTCTTTCTTAATATTATCAATCAATTTAGGTGGGTACCCCCTCTCCAGAAACATTCCTCTTAATAATTCACATTCCTTCTCGAAGTCCTGCTCATCAGAAGTCATTCTACCTAACGTGTTGTGCCTTAACTATACTTATCTTTTGTTGATATGGATGGGCACTCATAAAATATATATAAGAATTTGAAAAGCTGTCTTTACAATACATAGTGGACTTGAACTCTCTTTTTTCTTTTAATTTATGAATGGTAATATGTAAGTAATTCATCTTATCATAAGTAAATTTCAAAAAATCTGTTGTATATTAATATATAACATAAATTCTCTCAATTTTTTCTCAGTAGCATACCAAAAAAATACAAATATCCAGGTAACACCTATAGAGCTTCCAACAACTAACATAACCAGAACTGAATATAAACTTTTGTTCCCATTTTAAAAGGATAATGTTAGCATATGTGGGGGCACAGCAAGTCCCAATGGCTACCCCAATGATTTGTTGGAAAAGATCCCCTTAAAACTAAATGAGTGGTGATATTGGTGAGTTGTGGAAAATGGTCAGGCAACTCACCCAACTTGTGGATCTACTGACACCAGTTTGTTCTATTTTGGCTAATTCGGAATCTATGGTTTTCCCGGCTTGTAACCAGGAAGTGACTTTATTGACAAGTTGTGGGAATGGAGCAGAAGTAGTAGAGAATGTCAGTGGGGGTGCTTTACAACAAAATTCAGTGGACTGGCCCAGCTCGAGTCTTAATGGAATGCCTAATATTTTTTCTAGTTCTAATGGTAATCGGATAAGTGGCAATCGTGAGAGGACCATTGAAAATGGCATTTCTTCTAAAGAGCACAGACAAGGAGAAGAGGTGACTGTTCCGTCTTTAGAACCAGTAGTGTTAATGATAACGAGATTTTGCCACTAGGGACAACTACAAGTATAGGTACAGAAAATAAGCAACTTGGGCCAAGACAAAGAAGCCTGGATATTGGGAACAAATAACTCAAACGGGAAAGGTAATAGAGTGGGATGAGGCCAAGACATTTGGACTGCAGGCTAGAGCATGCCTTCCCTACTAAGTATTAATATCTGAGTATAGGTGAAAAAAAAAGGACAGGGAAATCTTTAAGTGAATGGACCTGCTCTGGTAGAGTTTTTAGTTGAAACTAGAATAGAAGCTGCTGTTTAAAAAGGGATACTTAGCAGGGCATATAAAATTGCCCAATGATGTTGTTGTTGTGTCTTTCGGCCTTTCCCGGTTAGGGGTCGCCACAGCGGAACTCTGGTCCGCTAATGATTGGCAGTAGATTTTTACATACCGAGTTGCCAGCAGTGATGCACAACCTTCAACAAAGGTACGCCCATTCATGCAAAATTGCACAATAACTATAAGAATCAATCAGGTGAAGTTAGAAAAGATTGGGAAGAGAGATTGGAAAAGCAATTTACAAGAGAAAAATGGTAGAATATATTTATGGCTCCCAAGAATGCAGCAAAGTCCAGAAGGTTTAGGACCTTTACTTGGAAGTGTTTGCATTGATATTTTATACCCCAGCCAGATTTCAAAAAATTTTTCCTCAGGTAGATAGCAAATGTTTGAAGTATGATGGGGAAGAAAGGAGCAGATAAGAGCATACGTTTCGGGAGTGCAATGAGAGATGGCAGGTTTTAAAATATTCCTAAAGAGTACTCTGTTAGAAATATCATTATAGATGGCCTTTATCACTTGCTCCACAGCTTCTGCTTACTGGCCGAAGCCCTTGCTGCCCCTATAGTGGCTTTCTTAAGTCAAGTCCAGCAACTAGACATTCCAAAATTCTAAATACAGAATTTGCAAGTTCTAATTCTGACCACATCTTGTTTGCTTTTCTCAGTACCAGAAGTGTTAACAACAACTTGCCTGATCTTAAGGCTCTTCTGCCTCTGTTGTAACTGAGACCTATCAGCACTTGCCATGTCTTCAGACCTGAGGTACATTCCATATTTGTCAGAGATATCACCTCTCTGCAAATTCCCTGTGACCTAAATACTGAACTTATTGAATTCAAATTTATCCTTATTAAGGATAACTGTCGATGTATAACCTCTATAGTAGACTATGATAGATTCCTAAATGTACATTTTAACTACACTTATCAAAAATACCTTTATATTGGGTGATTTCAGTTATCTTTCAATTAATTAGCTGTGCCTACAGTTATAAAGCTGGGTATGTCTAAAGAGTCTGATCTCTAGCAAACAGTAAGTCTTTAGAACAAAGAGCTAACCAACCCACTATAGATTGGAATATTCTGGCCTTGATCCTCCCCAGCATTGCTCCCAAGTATAACCAAGCCTTTAATATCTCCATCGCTGGTTACGTCAGACCACAGATTAGTAATTTTCTCATTTAAAGCCAATAACCATATAGCAGTGAACAATTCTGAATTCAGGGACTTTAAACATTCAGAATTGCTTAAATTCTCTGAGCTATTTAAACTCAATTGCAATGTCACCAGTCCTCATGAAGCTTCAGCTGCTACTTTTTTATCTGAACTGTACTCCAACATATAAAAGTATATAGCAATCCTCACTAGAATCAAATGTAATTGAAAATTTAAAAATAAAAAACTTATAAAAAAGTTCTGTAAAACAAAAACTATTAAAGTTCCATATCAAATCAACCAACATTAAAAAACGTAATCAGAAGGGTCAGCAAGGAACTAATAACCATCAGAAAAACCAAAGGCAAATGTGACCTGAAGCCAGCATCAGAAGCCAAAGATAACTAAAAATCTTTCTTTGATTACATTAGGAAATGTGAAATCACACCTTGCAATGTGTGGAATTATTACAAAAATAGTATTAACCAATCTGACCCTCATAGCTAATATACTTACTCCAGCAAGAGTCATTGGAATTCCAGAAATCCCTAAATCTCACTCGCTGTCAATTACCATGGAATATGTCCTGGTGGTTCTCTCTGACTAAAAACAGCACTTCCATGGACGCAGATAGCTTACCTGAATGCCTGATTGAGATAGAGAGACAGATATGCCTTTGCTGAACCTACTCCTGCACACATTGAACTTAAGCCTAGATGCAAGATATGTCCCTGAGGTCTGGAAAAACAGCCCCGTCACTAACCCCAGAAATTACAGGCCCATCACCTGAACTAATTTGCAAATAGATGGAGCATATCATATCTGACCTGTCAAAATGTAATATAAAAATGTCATAGAGCTAGACCCACAACAGTTATTTTTTTCCTCTGGAGAAAGGTAGTGTCTACTTAACTTGGTAAACTTTGTGCAGAGTTTAGAGGTACTGCCTACTAGCTACTCAGTTCACACACAGAGAATTTGGATGTGGCCAAGGCCTTCACCACTGTTCCCCATGGCATCTTAAATGAGCAAAAAGAAGTAAAAGTAGATCCTTATGTGGTAAGATGAATTGGAGACTGGCTGACAGAATTTCCACAATTAGGGTAGCAGGTTCCACTTCAGAAGGTAACAAAGTAACCATTAAAGTACCACTGGGCACAGAATGAGGACCCCCTCCTTTTCGGTATATAATTTTCTGACTTCCATACCACAAACCCTGACTTGTGGCTAACCAGATTTGCTGAGAACTGCAAGCTGGGTGTCATTGTCCATCACCCTTTAGATGCAGAAACTTTTCATCCCAAACTAGTCCTTACAACCAGTGGTATAAAGAGAAATGGACTCAAACTAAATGCAAAAAAAAAAAAAAAAAGTAACATTCTCGCCTTTGGGAAACAACCCTCATATGCAACTTACTGCATAGCCAGTACCTCAGTCAGCATGGGGATGGTATGGTAGTCAGGGATCTTAGTACCTAGGTTGACAATTTCTTCTCTTTTTGATAATCATGGCACATCAATAGTCAGGAAATCTTAATGACACAGCTGATTTTTAAAGGCATCTCACCTAGGTCAAAGGATGTTATTGACCCTCTGTACTCTGCCTGATTAGACCAATTGTTGAGTGTAATGCCCATTTCATCATGTACCTAGCCAGCCATATCATGCAGCTAGAAAGGCCCCCAAATGTTCCTAATAAAAATGAATATTGGCCTAAAAATACATCCTTGACTAACAAGATAGACTAGAAGCTCTATCCCTGTACACTCTCTCTTATAGACGCCTGTGTAGAAATCTGTACCTGGCATTCTGTGCCATAAGAGACCCTAACCTAATGGATCTCTCGTGTCTTCACAGCATGAGCAGCTATACAAACACCCAAATCAAAGATCTGAACGTCCACCAACATTTTAAATACAATGTGTTGGAAGGATGTATTTATTACCCAATGATTGCCCAATCTCTGGAACACATTGCCCCTGCATGTTAAACAGCGTAATACCCTTGCCTTCTTTATGACTAACCTTGACAGTTGGATGAGTACATGCAAATGCATTCCCAGCCTGACATGTTTTTCCAACCCTGGAAGTGGGGTACATCCTGAGGGTGGTATTTGTCAAGGTGCACAAGGTCTTCATACTTACTTGCTTTTATAGTTCCTTTGATCCTATGTACATTTGGTTGAATGCATTTTCTTGCAAGTTGAATTAAGTTTAGTCAAGAATGGAGAACTGGAATACTTTGCTTTACATATGCCCCTTATTCTAGGTGCAGATATGCCTCATGCAAAATAGAGAATACATCTTTCCCATGAGCATGGAACCATGACATTTTCAGAAAAAACACATGAAAAGGCAATGAAGCTAAGTGCGTATGTGTTCCATCCACCGTAGAGAGGCCCCTTTGAAGATCAGGCGGTATGATTAATCACATATACTATAGTTGTCTTCAGGGACAGTCAATGTAATAGTAAGTCATAACATCTTGAGTTAACCCACCTTCCTGTGCCACATTTCCTAGCAAGAAATTCTGAAAGCAGTGTCTCCTTTCTGCAAG
The DNA here is from genome assembly GCF_019279795.1 of Protopterus annectens. NCBI lineage: Eukaryota > Metazoa > Chordata > Ceratodontiformes > Protopteridae > Protopterus > Protopterus annectens. The sequence continues at coordinate 275,406,238 of NC_056745.1, forward strand.
AAACAAAGATTTTTTTTTTGCCTTCTTGATACTTGCATAAATGACAAAAAGTAAATTGCATGGTTGTTTGTTCTCTCCAGGTTTTCTAACCTTTTCTGAGACTTAAATTCCTTTGTACTCCTTCGAAGAAGTTTTTTTGTGAAGTGGTTTAATTTAGCATGTTTAATGTTTTCTTAAGTTCGTATTCTCTACTGTTTGTATCGTGATTTGCAGCTGTTTTGAGACTACTGATTAGTAACCATGATATGGCATCAACGTTGATCAGCACCTATGCTTGTAGTGGGCATAGAGTACCTAAAGATCACCACAAACTGTCTGTTCTGTTTAGACTCAGGCCATGACACGGTGAAATGTATGCACTTTGCTAAATTTAAGTAGGCCAGTAAGGTTGGAAAACAGCGGGGAAGGTCCTAAGTCTGTAGAAAAATGTGCAACCCAATTCACAGTTGATTCTTCTGAACCTTGGAATGACCTTTCTCTTTCATCATTTGGATGGAGCAGTGGTGCAGCAGTAGCATTGTCACCTCACAGCAAGAGGATCTCCGGTTTGATTCTTGGTTGGAGTACCTTCTGTGCAGAGTCTGCATGTCCTCCCTGCGTTCATGTGGGTTTCCTCCCATGTTTCAAAGACTTGCGTCTGGAGTGTTTCTCCCCAGACCTCGGCTAAAAAATTGGCTTTATTCCAAGTAGGATTTTCCCGGTAAACAGATGTTAAATAAATAAAAAATAAAATCAGGATAAGAATATTTTTATACATTCCAATATTGTTATTCACTTGTATCAAGGAGTTTCCATGTAGGTCACTTCTCCAGGGTTTAACTTTTCTAGTTAAAGTCATGGAGAAAACTTTAAATTGGTGAACCACAGAAATGTCTTCCTCCCATATTCTGTGTGGAGGATTCCCCATATGTTTAAAACATTTCAGGATCTTTGGCATAACACTTTGTATCCAGATGTACAGGTGCTAGCCAATGTATATAAATATTAGCAGACAGTTCTCATTTGTTTTACAATTTAAATACGGACTGGTGTAACATGGATGAAATAAAGAAATACTTAAAAGTCCATAGATGTAACACTGTTATACAAAACCTGACATTTTTACAGCATGAATGCAGAATATGAAACATGGCATTTGACTTACTTCTCTACACAGTATGAGACTGTGTAGATTAATTTCATCAGGAAAATTGCAATGATTTACTATTAACCACTGGCTTTCCCAGGGAAGCATTCCTTAAGCTGTGAATACTGTAGAAAGTGAACTAGTTTAAGCAATATTACCATTCAACCCTGTCAACGTTTCCTTTTAGGTAATTTTGTTAATTGTTTGTTGTGGAGCTACCCAGTCTGTTTGCAATGAGGCCACATTACAGGTTTGTCTGACATAGTTTGTGAGAGGTTACATTAGTATTATGCAGAGTGTATCTGCTTTTATACCTATTTCAAAGTCAAACTACTGTACTACCCTCATAGTCAAGGAGAAAGGGAGAAAGCAGAAGTCTGAATCAGTTCTTTGATACTTGTAGAACAAGCCACATTAGTTAGTCACACACTTGAAGTTATAGAATGATTTCACTGAAGTATTTTTATGCAATATATTTGAAGTAACTCAGCAAATACAGTTGAAAGTGTTTTGCATCTTGCATAAAATTATCTCAGACACAAAGTCTGCAGAATGTTGCCGCAAAATGTATACAAAGCATGCAGAAAATAACATAGAAATTAGCACAAGGTAAAGTTCAAGCTGCTATCAGATGTTGGCATTTCTAGTACATCTTGTTTATTAGTTGGTAGATCTGTCATTTTTTTCTGTGCACAAATGTTCTGTCTGTAGTACCAGATGAGGTGTCAGTGCAAAATTACTGCCAATTACTGCATCTTTGAGAACCTAAGTTCATAGGTGTGTACTAGGCTAATGGCCCTGGAGCCTTTACAAGCCTAGCCTTTAGGATTACCCTGGCATCATGCCACCCGACCTTAGTTCCCAGTGCCTCTGTCAAGTAGAGCCACTGGAGTGATCCCCGGGGTGAATTTTCTCTTTCCCATCCACTCGTCATTTATTCTGAAGAGGGTCAGTGAGACGCTCCGCTTGACATGTATGGGAAGTCTATTCCATAGCACGGGCAGTCTCTGGGTTATGAACCTGTCCCTCCAGCTTGCTCTATTGATTGTGGTAACGAGGTTGAGGCTCTGGAGCATGTAGTGCAGAGGGATTGGGATTTCTTTAGATGTAGCATTTCTAACGAAGCTGGGTCAGACATGGCTTTGTAAGTCAAGCAGAGATCGCTTCTAAGTAGGCGATATGAGACAGAGAAAAGTTGGAGTTTTTTGAGTCTGTCCATATAGGACAAGTGTTTAAGGCCTAAGATCTTCTTTGTGAGGTAGTTTTGCAGGCTCTCCAGTTGTTGTAGGTGTCTAGTGAGGTACATGCCAAATGGGACATTGTACTCAATGATTGGCCTAATGAGGGAAGAGTAGAGGGAGACAATGACTTCTTTCTTCCTGGATGCAAAGCCCTTAGTAATGAGATGTGCCACATAGAAGGACTTTCTGACCACACTGGCAATGTTGTGGTCAAAAGAGAGGTTGCTGTCAATCTGTGTTTTCAGATCTCTTATGACACCTTCTGTGTTCAGTGGACTACCATCGATGTGGTAATTCATGGGAACCGGGGTTTTCCCAAAGGAGATGACGACACATTTTTTGGCATTGAGCTTAAGGCCATGGTTCTGACACTAGTCATTGGTGTCAGTGAGGTTTTCTGTAGGATATCAACATCACTTGGGGAGTTAATTATGACTCCCAACTTGCAATCGTCTGCAAAATTTGTCAGCCACAGTCCCTTCGTGTTGGCCTGTACTTCAGAGTAGTAGATACCAAACAGGAGAGGACCCAGGACCGAACCCTGTTGGACTCCACTCGTGACTGGTCGACAGTCTGACTTGGAGTCAGCTACTTTCACACTGTGGGTTCAATCTATGAGCCAGTTTGCAACCCACCTAGTGATATAGGGGTTGATGCCTAGCTTAGTGAGTGTTTCTATGATTCCTGAGTGGGGAATGGTATCAAAGTCCTTGGCCAGATCAAGGTAGGCTGTATGAACCACCTTTCCTTCATCCACAGCTCTGGTGACTGACTCAAAGAAGTCAACCAGGTTGAGCAGGCATGATCTACCCTTCACAAAACCAAACTGTGTGGGATCCAGGGTTTGGAGTTTCCCTATATCTTTGTTTATTAGGTCCATGATGATGCGTTCCATAGCTTTGCACATCAGACTTGTCAGGGTAATGGGGTGATAGTCCCCAGGGTCTGTAGTCACTCCTCCTTTGTGGAGAGGGATGACTGTAGCAGTGTGCCATTCAGTAGGGACAAGGCCTGAGGTGAGGCTGTGATTGAACACGGCACACAGGTGAGATGCCAGTTCACATAAAAGACAGCCAGGGATATTGTCAGGCCCCTAAGTTTTGCTTTCATTTTTTTGTTTGCATTCCTAAGTACAGCTTTTCAGAACATCAGAATAGAGTTTGCTGCCCAAAAGTGCTTCAATAATTTTTTTTTTTTTTGCTCCTTTTATATTTGGTTCCACATTCAGAAATATACTCAGTCAACTAATGCCATAATGAAAGAAAAATATGCTTAAAATAAGCACTGAAAACTTAATCATACATTACTGTCACAGTTCAGATATGTTATACTCTGGTTTATAATACAAAAGAATGATTCTGGTGTCACTATCTCCTCCTCATCTGCTTATACCATTGTCCTTATGAGTCCGACAATCTCTTGCTCCTGCCCAAACTTAATTTTCCGCCCTCATTCCCTTTTTAAATTCAGGCACCACTTCCAGTTTTAATCTTCTGCGTTTACATCTAATCCTACCATTTTCATTTCCTTGATTCTGTCCCTTTCATTCATCCAACCACAGATATTGGTTCTGTCATAGAAAGGCAAAATTCCGGTGTCTTGCTTGACCTTCTCATATTCTGCAACCTCTTTACTCAACAGACCTCTTATCTGTCTTAAATTTTTCTCCATATGCAGGTAACCTGATTTTCTTTACACACTTTCAACACTCACTCCTCATCTTTACTTTAATTTTTAAGTAACTATGTCAGCTGTGCAGTAGCTGCATGTGCTTGGTAATATACTGGACCTTCAACTCTTTGACATCTGCAGACTACCCAGGCCTGATCCTACTGCCAGTCCACTTGATACTTATTTCTCTCTCTCTCCATAACCTGGTTATTTTGCATCCTTCCTTTCACTACACTCTGCAGTATCACTATGTATTAGCCATACCCTCCCTTTCCTTTGCTCTGAAAAGTGAAATAAAATGCAATGATCAGAGCATGTTAGCATGTTAAGACTAGGATTTCCTTTACAGTCTGATGTGTTGTTTGGTGTTTTTCTCTAAGCAGGAAGAACAAAAAAGAAAAAATGAGGACAAAGCTAAGTCTATGCAAACTGTTATTTTTTTTTGTGCAGCCCGGGAGTTTAGTAGAAATTGGCCCCTGCTAAGGGGTGGACATATCCTGCTTATGATTCCCCACTAAACCAGCTGCCAACAAATATTGCACAGGGGTTTTCATCACACAGCTTGAAAGTGGATGCTCTTGTCTTTCAGTTGAAAACCTCATCATGTGTATTTTCCACTTGCCTTCTCTTCCAAAAAGGGTACTATTAAAAGTCAGACAAGACAGGGCCAAGGATTTTTGATAGTCCAGATTGGGAAGCCTTTTTGATCCTTTGACTCCTCATCTATTATCTCAGCAGGACGGTCATCTGCTCTCAAAGCTTCTTCAAATTCTTCATCAACTCATCAGTACATATTCTGTGTTGAACACAGCAGGTCTCAACTTCCTCACAAGTTTTCAATGTTTAAATGGTGGCTAGAAGACCTGTACCTAGGAAGTGCAGTGAGACAAAAAATGGAAGAGATTTTTTGGAGTACAGTACAGCAAGAATTTGGAGATTTCTGAGCCTAAATTGAGGTGTGGGCTCTTCAATATCTTACTGAGTTATTGGACAAAGGTTTGTCCTCTTCTCCATAAAGATTCATGCTGCAGCAATTTCAGCTCACTATGATTGTGACCCACCATTGTTTTCGTTCTGTCAGCTTTGGGTTAAAAATTCAGAAGAACATGATTTGTGATTGATCTTCTTGAAGACACTGTTCCTTTGAATCTTAACAAACTCCAGCTACATGGCATCACAAGTACTAATAGGTTATATGGAAATTGCAATCCAGAGACCTGACTCTTGTGATATTTTGGAAGTCTTCATATTTTTCAATAAGCATTACTATCTGTGTACAGTCTTTTTGTTTTGTTCACAGTCTCAGTAGACATTGTGAACATAGAATATCGTTTATGATCAGATGCTTCTGCAACATACCCAGCTGTTAAATGAATGCAAAGCATTCACACAATTTGTTGACTGATACCTTCTCTGCAGTTTGACATTTAAGTCTAATAATTCAGTGGTATAAAAAGAAATAAAAAATAAGTTCAGTGAGCTTTGCATTGCTTTTTGAGTTATGAAAGACCCTGCCCTATTTAACCTTTTGAACTTCTGCAGAACCAACAGCTCTTCAAACACCCATGACAAGGATCTCAGCCTACATCAGCAGTTGAGATTAATTTACAGGATAGATACTTTGCAAAATGCATTTCATGCCCTTGTAACAAACTCGTAGATCTCGAAGTTCTTTTATACATAAAATTATTAATTGTGTTTATGTTAATGGAAATTGACTCTGGAAAAATAAAACAGCAATAGGTTGTACTGTGTATAGTATTAAGAAAGACAAGAGAGAATGCTGTCAGCATTTGGAGAAAAAAAGAACAAAGAACCAAGATTTTGGAAGCCAATAATAAAAGGAGATGAGGTAATAAAATGGTAGGAAGTTAGACAAATTGTTGGGATTACTGAATTTAATACAGGTTTAATATTAGAGTTCAAGGAAGATATGCAAAAGTTGGAAAGTAATTTTGCTAAACTACAAATAACGTTTATAACTGAGGCTAGAACAAAAAGAGCAAACCAGAAAAAAGTAATAAGTACAGTGGTGCTGCGGTAGCGTTGTCGCCTCACAGTAAGATGTCCTGTTCGATTCTCAGCTAAAGCGTCTTCTGTGTGGAGACATGAGTGAATGGGCGTACCTTCATTGAAGGTTGTGCGTCAGAGCTGGCAACTCGGCACGTAAAAATCTGCTGTCATTCATTAGCGGACCAAAAGCCGAAAGACACAACAACATTAAATTTGATAAGCCCATACAGTATAAGGTAAAAATAGCATGAAAAAAAATTAAATATATTATGGATGGACAGTGGAAGGAAATATGTCTTACTCCTAGATAAGAAACTTGGAATATTTTGAATGGAAATGTTTATAGAAATATTTGTATACTCCTACAAGATTAGAAAAAATGCCACTGCAGACAAGCGACATACGTTGGAGATGTAATGGATCAGCGAGAGGTCCTTGGGAGCATATATTCTGCGACTGTAAGGAGTTGCTTCAGTACACAAATTACATAAATATGCTAAGTCTTGTACTTGGAAGAGAATTTAACTTCAGTATAGAAATGTTTTTGTTGAGTTGGGTGTGTAAAGTATAATGTATTAAAAGAATTGAAAGTATTGCTGTTTTTAATATTTTGTGGTGGTAAGATGTGAATGGTTCACTCTTCAACCACTGGCTTTTTTCCCCTTGATAGCAAATGTCTACATATCTATAAATATTTCAAAACTATCTTTGACAAAATCCCTATCTGAAAATACCTTCTTCTCATACTTGTCACAGCAGTAATGGAGTACACTGGCTTGCCCTCTGCTCAGAGCTTTTTGGTAATTTTTTAAAAAATGTTTTATTATATTTTTGATGTTTAAAACTTCACTCATATGTTGTCGAACATATGAGGTTCGAAGTTTTGAAACTTTGAATATACAATATAGACCCTTTTTAGACAGAGTCTGGGAAGGCACAGTCATAGTTCATACATAGTTAAGAAGCAGATGACAACGAGAAAAAAAAATAGAATTGTTAACTTCATGTTCAATTGTGATAAGTATCTGTGGAAACAACAGAATAGAGACAAATAAAATAATTAGCTGGATAACATTCCAGTGAACTATGATAACTCTTTCAAAAACACAAAATGATACTTTGAGCATCAAGTTTTAGTTCAGTGAAAGTGCATTACATCTAAATTGCATGTTTAAACTTGGACAGCAAGTCTGACATATGGTAAGACAGTTTGATGGATTAAGCCTCCATGTTAAGGCTCCTGGGTTTAGTCCTGATCTCTGAATCAGTGGTTGATTATTGCAGGATAACAATAGTTGTTCCGTTATAGTGTTCTCATGGTGATCTGGTAGCTGTCTAGCATTAACACCCGCTTCACTCCTACAAAGTTCAGTCCCAAACTACCACTGAGGCACTCGTATTGACAGTACAAAAGTAGATGCCAGTACTTCATTATTTTCAAGTGATCAGATGGTCCAGCAGGCAGTTTCTGCCTCACAGCTCCAAGGTCTGATTCTGAACTCCAGTAACCAACCAGTGTTGGCAGAATAACACTATTTGCAAAAACAGTATTCTCCACATAAGCAAGTGGAGCTCTAAAGGATCTTAAATTTGAAGAAAATTATAAAAAAGGGGGAAAGGAGCAGCTGCCTGTGTTGGTTGGCTAATCCCTAGTGCTCTATCAGTATTTCATAAAAAAAAAAATAGAAACTGGGTAAACAAAGTGAATGTCTTAAATTAAAAAGTATGAGAACATGCATATATATACTGTTGGTAGGTGCTACAGCAGGTTGTGGAAGAGACATGTCAAGTGAAAGAGGAGATGAAAGATTTAAAGGAAACATTTGTAAACTTTACTGTGTCAGCTGTTACCAGAAGAGAGGGGGAATTTTAAATCAGTGTACAGGACCAGGGTGAGAACCCTGATCTGCAGTGCTGGCTTTGACAGTGAAAATTAGGATGATGAGAGAGAGAGAGATACTCACATAGTGAACAAAACCTCAGAAACCAGGCAATTTGCCCTGTTGTTGAGAGAAAGGCAGTGGGTGAAAATGGCTGGCATAGACAATGTTTGTAACTGTTTTTACAAGCAGACTGACATAATAAATGTATTACAGAAAGTTCATATAAAAGCCAAGAAAATTACTAACTGGATATTGTAGGTCTGAAATTATGTTAGCTGCAGTCTTTTGAGAAAGTATAGTTAGATATTGCAGTCATTCCGTATTAACATAAAACGTATTCCGGATGAACATAAAACTTGGAATACACTAACTAGCACAGGGAATTTAGCAGTTATGGGAAGGTGTTATGCTGAATGTAGTACACATTCTGACTCAGATGCTGAATGCCACTGTGCAGTTGATTGAAGGATTAGACACTCTGGAATTTTGTGCTACTTTGTGAAATAGATACAAGGAAGAGATAGTTGATGGTAATTTTGAGTGCTACATTTAACATATTTATACCGTAATTCAGGCCATAAGAGTAATGAAACAAAGTCCTACCTCCAACCCAAACAATTCAAGTTCAATTTGCAGCTTTGGGCTGTTGATTGCACTAATAGCGAGGATGGGTGGGTGAAGACATGGAGCTGACCACATACACTGCCACTATATCTTGACGGAGAGGTGGCAATGCAGAAGGTCAGCCTAAGAGTCAGCATTAGGCACACCAAGCCACTGATGGATAGTAGCCTTCATAGGAAGTGTGGAGAAGCATGCAGTAGCAATTGAAGGGAATTATGGGCCACTATGGTAGCATGGTTCTCACTGTCTTCCCTCCACCACCCAGGAGTTGGGGTTAGGCTTTCATTGCAAGAATACCACCAAGAGCACAGTGCACCTTCATGACTGCCTAAATGACAGACCTCTTCAGACTGCTAATGCCTTAGCTCCAAGTGGAATACCCAGACTGGTGGAATGAATGAGCCTGTCTGATCCAAGAAAGGCTTGATGCCCGGTGAGTAAGGGGACAAGAACCTCCTAAGTCAAAATGGGTTTTGCTGCATCTCCAAAGTTTAATTCAGATGGGAGAGTTAATGAACAACACAGATTCAAAACCAGATCAGAGAAGTACTGGAAAAATAAGAGATGGTAAGGTATAGGAGAATAAGGTAACTCACAGACAGATATTTATAGATTTAATAAACTATGTATAAATTCTATAACTAAAATAATTGTGATAGATACAGTTGACTAATATAAAATATGGAAAAGGCAAGAGTGTAAGAAAATAATCAGAGAAAAGGAGTAAGACACAGAAAAGAAGAAAAGCAAGATTATGGAAAATACTGAGGGAACAGCGAGCCCCATGAGGAAGCCTTGGCCTAATACACCTGTAAAATCATTGCATAGTGAATTATATCCTGTCTTGTCAGAAATAAGAAACTGGAACACAGATGAAGGAAAGAGTTGGGAGGTGTTAGAAGAATAATAAGGGGATGATTAATGACATGAGGTGGGTCTCCTCTGTGTATGGGACACTTGGAGCAGTAACTCATGGGGGTCAATGTTCTTTTTTATCTTGACATTTGTGAGGCCACATCCACAACACATGATGGCATTATCAGGTAATGGGGCAGAGGTATCATTAATAAAACCCTAAACTACATAGACAACCACAGGTAGAGATAGATGGCTGAATGGAAGCTAGGGGAGCATTTGGGGATGGAGTGCTTTAGACAGTTCCAGTAGTGACAGCGGCAGTTGCTCAGCATGTTATAGATATGCTTCAGGACAATTCTTTTAGAAACTACTGTAGAACCCTATCATTTTGGGATGAGAAGGCTTTCAGTCTGTGTAGAGAAAGCATTAGTATGTGAAAAGGAAAAGTAGAACCCACTACACACCCATCCACTAAACAAATTGTAAATATTACATAGTATTGAATTTCAGGTGGCTATTGAGGAATAACAGACTTTTGCAAAACTGTTACAAAAAGAGGCACATTGCAGCTTGCTTTAAGTCCATACAGCAGTCAGGTGTGGGCAATGAGAAAATCATAAGGCCCATGGAGAGTGACGGTAGACTTGTTAAATAGAGTTGCACTGCCCTTGACAACAACTTTTCTGAACATTGTGAGAGTAACTAAATGTTTAATTACTGCAGCTGGATGGAGCTAAGTATTAACTGACTTGGCAAATACTTTTCAATCCCAGTAAATGAAGAATGCAGATTACTGTTTCGGTTTACTTGGAATGGAAGACAATACACATTCCAAGGCTGACCACAAAGATGTTTGCGCAGCTGCACACTCACCTTTAGTGTAGAAGACTGTGAGTTCTGTTCCCACACTAGGTAGATGGATTGCTGATACTGTATTGTAGCATGGGGGGTTGCTGTTCTCCTCTGTGTGCCGTCCTTTGTGTGAGACATTAAAATGAGCACCCATCTGCCTGAGTTTGTGTTTGTTTAGGTGGATATAAAAGATCCCATGACACCTATCAAAAAGAGTAGAGAAAGTTCCCTGATGCCCTGGCCAAATTTCCCTTAGTACTGTAAATACCACCCCGGGTCTCCTCTTAAGAGGCTGCTAGCTTAATGTGACTAATATGGTCAACAAAGGATAAATAAAATAAACAAACAATGATTTATTAAAAATGACCATGTTACATTATATATCGGCGTCATCATGCTGACTACAAACTGAGATAATTTAAAATCAGCAGTCTGTACATTAATCTAATACTGTTTGGAAGAGGAATGGTCTCTATATTCAGGCAAAGTACAAAAAAACTGCTCGCAAATAGCATATGGATGTAAGCCAGAGTACCTGGTAAAAAAAAAAAATGTTACACAATACATTTGTAGTGCTTCAAAGGGACTCTTGCAGAAGATGTGGCGTCTTCCCTTTCCTTTGTTATTTTGCTATGAATATAAATGCTGGATCCATACCCTTCACCCCTTTCTCTTTCTTGCAATTCACGTTGGACAAAACTAATAGTAAGATGTTTTATTTTAATATTTAGGATAGTGTAGCAGTGGTTAATATTGTTGCGTTAGAACTCTTGGTTTTCCAGTTTGGTTCCTGGGTAGTGTGTCTTCTTTTTGGAGTCTGCATCTGCTCTGTGTCCTAGTAGGTTTTTGATAGTCTTCAATTTCTTCTCATTTTCCAAACATACACCATAATGCCAGTTGGTGATCCTTAAAATTGTCCATAAGTATTTGTGCTGAATATTTGTGTGTTGTAAATACATGAGTACAGTGCATATTCCTGCAAATGGTGATATAGTAGAGCACTACTGCCCTGAATGTGCATTTGCAAACCCCATCCAAATAACTGCAGACTTTTTAATTTATGCACAACTCTGTTGCTGTGTTATGTATACTTAAATGGTTATTCATTACCTATGTGATCTCTTCACACAGGTAAGTGATGAATATTCATAAGCAAGCTGTATCTGGCCATAACAAAGGAGAAAGTTGTGCTTCTAGGCTTACCATTGTCCTTCCATTATAAATATGAAAAACCTAAAGCTTTTACTGTACTGTTCCTGTGGAAGAGCATCATTATGCACGCCCCTATTGCCAAAGCCAAGTAGTGCATTTTTGTTCAAATTATTCTTAGGTTCCTTTAGGAAATTTTGTATATTGTTTTGTTATAGTGTGCCACTTTTTAAATATTATTGTAACTTGCTTTAAAAAATAATAGAGCACGTTTTGCACCATTATTTGTGTTTGTTTTCTGAGCAGTGAAAGAAGTATCTAACTCTAAAAGCTGGCATTATTGACTAATTGTAGTCCTCAGCAATGTACCAGACATTCACAAATTTTAAGAGGGACAAGGGTAAAAGTATGAGGCAAATTCTTGGGCATTTGAGAGTTATGCAGGCATAAATTAATATTTTCAGTAGAGTTTGTTTTAGTCATGTCACTCAACCAGAAGTCCTCCTCTATGAATATTCTTTAGCTGACTGAGTTATTCAGTATTCATTAGCAACTTAATGAATATTCATAACCAACTATTCTCTCACAACATGTGCAAATCCATTACTTCAAGCAGGTGACCTGTCGGTCAAGGTTAATGTAGGTGTGTATGACATAATGGATCTGTACATGTTAATCACATTAGGAATGCACAAACCTGTGAGGTGAGGTGATAGTGTTCCACACTTATGCCATGCAGTGGACTGGTGCCCCCTACAGGTTTGTTTCTCTGCGTGATGCCAAATGAATGCCAGACTTGCTCCAATTCCTTTAAGGTATCTGAAAATGTATGAACAAATGCTGATTGATGCAGTTCCTCCCCAACCACAGCCAGCAGTACTGTTTTTTTCTTTTCAAAAAGTTTGCTAAATAATGCTGTTGACATCAGTTCATTGATAGCTTCTTTTACAGTAGATACTTGTGTGTAATATGCACAGACCTTTCCTGCAATCATTTACACTTTCACTACACAACTGTAGGGCAGATTGTGTATAGCTGGTTCCTATCAAAATAATCTTAAGACTATTCAGTGCAGACATCTTGTGAGTCAGCTCTGGCTGATGATCTTTAGTGACCTGCCAAAGCTATGTCTCATGAATCAGAATTGTACTTGATGTTATTTGTGCCATGTACATGTTGTGCATTTAGTGAGTGCATATCATTTTGTTTGGCTTAATGTTAACTGTAGAAATCTGGCTTGGTCATATATTAAGGCGGCACTCCACTAAGATTCAACCTAACATCACTGACACATTGTTAGTTGGGGCAACTTATATTGACATGTCTATGAATACCTCCTCTGGCTTACTAATTAAACATTCATGAGGGCTCTGTTTGGAACTTTATATAAATCACACTTTGAGATTCAGGATTTTGAACACATTGCAGTGTGTGCCATTGCCAGGTTGTAGCAACATCTTTTTCACTCCCACCCTGAGTATTTTTTAAAACAGGATGTTTAACTTCCATATTTATTTTTTTCTAGCACTTGCACTTTATAACATGCATTCAGTTGCATTTGTCTGTGAAGCTTCAGTGCCAAAACAGAGGCCTTAAAATTTTAACACCAGTGCTGTTTTTTGCAACACCTGATTTTTTTTTTGGAGTCACTGTAACAGAAAATTATAACATTTGCATTTACCTACTTTCTGTTTCTATTCTTGTCTTGACCATAATTTATCTAAATAGTGGCATATTCCTGGAGAAAAAACAAAGTAGCTCTTGCACCTGCTCAGACGTTGATGTAGGATTTACAAACATTCCCTTACTTATGTTGTTATATTTCCCAGTCATTTCTGAAGTTCTCACAATTTTATGTGTACTATTGGTTCCTGCCCACGTCAAAATAACTTTTACTGCTTTGTGGCAATTTTTTTTTCCCCCTGTATGTTACGGCCACAAAGTCTATGAATAATTTGTGCTTGTGAGCTCAAGTCATGTGATTGATCTCGCCTAAAATGGCTCCCACTAGATGAAACAGTTGCTTACTTTAACTCTAAGTTTCTTGAAATCCTTGACAATCACGCTCCTACTCAAACAATCAGAACCAATAAAAAAGTAGCACTGTGGCTGTCAAAAGATACCAGACAAAAAATCATATGAAGGAACAAAGCCTGGGCTTCGTGGCGAACCACCAAATCCCCAAAGGACCAACTATTATATAAACAACTAAGGAGTGATACAAAGAAGTCCATTACGCTAGACAAAAAAAAAACTGTTACTGTCACCTGCAACAAAAACACCAAAGTCGCCAGCAGAAATATTGAGCTACTTTAAATAACCTCCTCCACACAGGACATTCCACTACCCCTACCCCCTTGACTACCCTCCAAGAACCTCCAGAAAATGTGGCAAACACCTTCAACACCTTCTTTACGGAAGCTATTCAATCCCTCCCCAACAATCTAGCCCCCAGTAGCACAAGTACTATCAACCCCGCAGCCAAAACGCATCTGTCCTTCAGTTTTCAACCAGTACCAACATCACTTATCAGGCCACTGATCGAGAAACTAAAACCCACCACCCTATCAGCAGATCTCCTCCCAACAGCGTATCTACAAAAAGCTGCAGATGAATTAGCATACCCCATTTCAATATTAATCAATAATACTATTCTCAAAGCCTACATCCCTTCCATATAGAAGATCTGTCGTATTATTCCTCTTCATAAAGGAAGTAGCTCCACTGAATTATCAAATTATAGACCTATAGCCATCCTGTCAACCTTGGCAAAAATCATGGAAAAATGTATCCACAAACAACTCCTACCATATCTCAATTTGAACAATCTTCTAACCTCCTCCCAGCATGGTGTTAGACCATACCATAGTACAACCTCAACCCTCCTATAATTCTCTCATACAATAAATCAAAACCGTAACAACAACAAGCTCTCCTCTGCCCTTTTCTTTGACCCTATCCAAGGCGTTCGACGTGGTAAACCACTACCTACTAATAAGTACACTAAAATCACTCTCACTACATAACCAAGCAATAAGTGGCAGACAACAAGCTGTATTATGGAAGGAGAACCTATTCACCTTATTACCAATCACCCTTGGAGTCCCTCAGGGGTCTGTATTAGGCTCACTCCTATTCTCCATCTTCATTAATGATTTGAATATAGTCATCCCAAAAGCAACGTGTATTCAGTATGCGGATGACTCTACCCTAATCTGCTCTGCTATCTCTCTGACAGATTTACAGACTCTATCCCAAAGTACCTTTAATAAGGTAGAAAACTGGCTCACTCACCGGCGTCTTCTATTAAATCCAAATAAAACAAAGATGTTACTCTTTACCCCCACTAGTAAGGTTCCATTGCCATTACTTGCCATAAAATCCAACAATGGAACTATAATTTCCCCAGAACCAACTACTAAGCTACTATGTGTATTAATCGACAACAATCTCAAGTTCAATGCTCACATCAACCGTACCATTAAGACAGTAAATAAGAAACTTGGCTCTTTATATAAGAATAAACAATTTCTTACCCCATCTGCTAAGACCATGATTGCCCAAACACATTAACTTTCAACCCTGCTATATGCTTCTCCTATTTTTGCAAATCTAAGTAAATCTGACCTAAATAAACTCATTAGCTGCTACAATAATATTTCCCGGTTTGTCACAGGTTCACCATATAGACAACACTATTGTCTTAACCTTCAAACTCTAGGCTGGGTAGAACTACCCTGTCAAATTCAGTATAATCAATTAATTATGGCACACAAAGTTCTCTATCAACCAGAAAACACACCCATACTTAAAAATATCATCATCCCATACAGTAACCTAAAAACTCTCCGCTCCTCCAATAGAATGCTAGTTCAAACTGTTAAAACCAAAAACCTAGCTGGTGACTCTCTATTTACCAACTCTGTTGGCAAAATCTGGAACTTACTTCCTGCTGAACTCACTGCAGTCCCCACTTTAACTCAATTTAAAACATCTCTTAAAAAACACTTAAAAATACATTGGCTATGCCCCTCTATAAACCCTGACTAACCCTGTCTCTGTTTACTATGAATCTCTAAAACCTGGCCTCTTGTTGAAACTGTCTTTACCATAACCCTGATACGTCAGCTGTTCCAGTTAATACATTCATGATTGTACTGCTGAACTATAGGAGAACTTGCACAGCTGTGTACTACTAAAATTGCTGTGTTTGTGCATAAAAGTCTATAATTTCTTAAATCTGCTATATATTCTGGCATATCTGGAATAGTTTTTGTAAGTGTTCTTGCACAAAGTATGTAATTGTCGAAGTATGTAACTGTCTTGTTCAAAATGTATACAATTATCAAGTTACTCTGTCTGTATGTATGTATCTATGGAGCTTTTCTCCCCAGGCCTCTGCTGAAAATGGACCAAAATCCAGTCGGACTCTCCCGGTTAACAAATGTAAAATAAATTAAAGTAAATAAATATAGACCCTAAAGACATGCAGTGATTCTTTTGTTTAAGCCCTAATCATAAAGTTGACAAATTGAGACATTTTGAAGACTTCAACTTCTGTGTAACAGATATTTGAAGAAGCTCAAGGAACAAAAATAAATATATAAATAATAATAAAGTTAAGTTTTTCTAAATCAGAATGCCATGAAGGAGATGAATGAAGTTATCAAAAAAATGGTTGAAAATACAAGAAAAAAGCAATCCTTTGGATTCTACAAATAACAGAGTGACTTCTGTTACTTCAGAGGCGAGTACATCTTCAAAGGCATCTCCAAAATATGGGGATATGAAATAGTGCCTAAATAGCCATCAGAGATATCAGTGCTTCCAAATATGTAAGAAATTGCCTTCTTTGGTGCCTTCCTTTGTGCTTGTCTACATTTCAGGTCACACATCTGATCTGGGAGTTTGAAGATACTGACTGCTTCATGATTAAGAAGCCTGTCATTTATGTTCGTCTTGTGACCAGCTCTCTGATATTCTGTTCACCATGTCTTGACCAAAATACGTTGGTCACCAATGAAAATGTGCAAACCTGTGATTTTATAATTGTTGAACTTGTGCCTTCAGTTGTTATTGGTAAAGATGCACATACAAAAGAAATGACTTGAGGTCATCTCCTGTTTCAACTGAAAGTGAGGAATTTTTCCTTTGTGTCAGTCGGTCTTACATTAGGTTATTCAGTCCAGACATAAAGCCTGTCATTATTCTGGTTCTCTAACCCAAGGCTTTACATATTTGAAAACTGTTCAGATTATCTGCTGTGCAGATGTTTTCTCCTAGGGTGTTACAACTGTTAAGGTTGCCCCATTCCAAGGCCTGGATTCTGCTCCTGTGTTATTACCTTACAGGACATTATCAAGCATAACATCTTATGAGCTGGTGCTGAGGTGATAGGATTAATACACGGACATGATGAGGATAGACCAAACTGCTATTTAAAACTGAAAAGCAGATCTTGCCAGCTTAGTTTGCTCATTTACATTAACATCCAGGTAGGTATAATTTTTACCTACTTATATTTTACCCTTTGAGTGGAAGGTAAAACTACAAGATACATTTTCTAAAAGATTACAACTCTGGTATGCAATTAGTGCTTATGATTAACTACTAAACTTAATTTTGGGGGTAAATTCAACATATTTTGAAACAGAAATGCCAGAATACAAGGGAAAATTATGCAGTATAATAAAATTTGCTAATAAAATAGGGGTGGATTTTCTAAAGTGTCTGTATAATGTTGTAAATGCCATGTTAGGGATCTCTTTAAACATGCATAAGAAGAAGCCATTCTTGGATCAGGTCGGAAGAATTTCCTAAAGATGTCACATTTAAATTACCTGATTTGCGTATCTCTGAAAACCATTTGTTTAGTCAACCTGCCTCTGAGCTGTTAAAATATGTGCAATAAATGAGTAAAATTTCATTATCTACTAAGGTATCACATCTTTTTCCAGTCCCTCATTTTCAGAGACATTTCCTAGCACCTGAAGGATACATTTACTGAAAACTACTGCCTGTCTGTCCAGCAACCTCACCTGTGCAGATCTAGTGAAGAAGAGCATATGCAATGTTAATAATATCCTTTAAAAATAAAATACAAGTTTAAACTTAAGGCAACATTTCTATGTACCCTTTTTTAATCTAGTGGGACTTTGAGGGTCGCACTTAATTTTTGAACTCTAAATGATCAAATCAACAAAAATGTGATAAGTTACTTACTACATATCAGATTACTTCTGTTACCACTCCACTTTAGCAGTTAATACAACTATGTATGTCAGCTATGAAAATATATGTGCATTATTACTTCATTGTAAACCTGTATGGAAAATATGTTTTTGCAGGTTACGGCTTACTATAATTTCTTTTACACAGTACACAGGGCATTATTTTTCCTTAATACTGTCAAAAATATAATGTATAGTATTTTATTTATTTCTAAAGTCGTAATTTTTTGTAAATCTTCAGCTAAGTTAAGGATTAATCCATAAGATGAGCTGTTAACAAGCTTCATCTTGTATACCAGGGTTTGATTTCCTCAACCTCCGTTTGCCTACCTTGAGACCAAGCAAGTCTCTTCAGACCATACTGCTGAGCAGAGTCTGAACAGGGTTATGAGGATGAAGCAGGGTTAGAAAAAAATAAGTAAATGCATTAAATAAATAAGCTAAAATATTCATCTCTAGGACTGCACTTATTTTTGAATAATTTTTAATCAAACAGTTAATTTTAACAACGTTATCATATTACAACTGGCTCTATTGCTTAGCTAGCTGACTTACTGACTAAGACCCAGGCAACCTGAGTTTAATTAGTAATATAAGCTTTGGAAGAGTCATATGGGGGAGGAGAGGAGACAAGGGATGAGATGGACCCTGCTCACCTCTGTTGGGGGGATTGGAGGCATATGTTCTGTAAGTCACATTCTGCCTGTAGTCCCTGATGGATGCTACAGATGGATGAAAGCATCTATCTTCTAGGATAGTGAAGCTATGGGGATAGCATCACTTGCTGAAGTGAATGTCAAGCCTTCTTGCACTCTTTTGCACTACCGCTACTTGGAATCATGAGGGCAGGTGCAGGGAAGTAGTAGAGATTAAGTAAAATCCCTACATGGCTGCCTGGATGACTGCCATACCTTAAAAGTCTTGCATCCAGTTAGTGAGCAAAGGGGTGGAGTCACAACAATTGACCATGTGGTTGATGGACACATAGGTCCAAAAGAAATTATTCAAAAATGTATCACATCAGTGGATGCTGTCCATGAATATTTTTAAGAAACTTTTTGGAATCCATGTTTCTTTATACTCTACTTTTATTAGAAATTTTTATAATTTTTCAAATTTGTTGTGTATATAACTTAAATTGGAAGACATCTGAGATTTTTAGTCAGATGTGAAAAATAATCTTTGTTAAAAGGAATTATAGAATTACATTTCCACTTAACTAACCATCCTTAGTCTATGCCTTTTTGGTGTCATGCTGGCATGGCAGTGCATGCCTGTACAGGTTGCTTGTCCTTGCAGTTTCCTATATTTTATGAAATAATCTTATAGGGAGAAAGTAAATGTAGTAGGCCTGTAAACCAATAATATTATTTAGATATTTTCTTTTTGCATGGATTCCTAAACTTAAATATGTCATTTCTTTTTTAAATTCCAAATGTTTTTTTAATCATTTACTTTTTTTTGTTATTCAGAAAGATTCCCTAACACTCGTATAAACTGCCTACTGCAAATAGGTCAGCCAGTCATGTAAAATGAGATTCAGATACAGTGTTAACCACAATAAGGCAGACCTTATTATTGGCTAGTTTGCATATCTCTGAATCACCCATAATTACTGCCAGTGCTAAACAGCACTTTTCAGCAGTAATCACTACTAGAAGTTGATGTATTGCGTTAGCACATAAAAAAGATATTATACTAACCTTCAAATTAAAATTATCAGAACTCAAAATATTCTGGCTTTCTGTAAATCGGTTTCTAAATTCTGGCCATTTAACACAAACTTCACCTTCACTCAAATCTAATAATTCGCTTACATTGCTAATGAATTTAACTCTAACTTTATTAAATCAGTCTCTTCCTTACTAAACGGCTCTACATAAAACAATGCCACGAAGACACTGCAGACTCTAATAACTCCCCATACTCTGTCTGTCCACACACACACACACACACACACACACACGTTCACTCAGCATGACATCCCACTCACTCAAGTGCATTCATGGACAAACTCATGCATTTACCCAAACACACACCCCTACACTCTTGATGTCTTACCCTGTCTTCCTACTATGACCTCCCAGGCATACACACAACACCATTCATACCCCTGCAAACATTCAAATACACAGCTACGCACACTGAAACACACCTCACCACTATGACATTGTTGAACTTCACTCCACTTAACTGCAACATAGTATCTTTCAGGCCATATTCATTAAGAAGGCCAGCTGTGCTATTTTACTCACATGAGTAATTCCCTGAATTACTCGCCTTGTATAATACACTTACTGCAGGCATTTTAGGGAAAGAGCATGTGGATAGTTAGCATTAGTTGCTCCCCTGGAATGCCTTATTATAGTAATGTGGCCATCAGGATAGCCCACTGCGATGACCCTGTAAAATCACTGAAGTGGGCCTGACTCTGAATTGGAAAAGGTTACCATGAAGGGTTGGTTGCTCATGTTAGGGTTTAATGCTCACTGTAAGCCTTTTTGAATCTTTGGGTTTATTTTTACAAATACTGGACAACAGAATGGTGTTTCCTATTCTGTATTTGGTCAATAGCATTCCGACATGTCGCCACCAATCAACTTTACATTTATAGTAGAAATTTGGTTATTTCAAATATACATGTTTAAAAACCTGCTTCCAGTTTTTATTATGATTTATTCTAATACATCTGTTATTCACCTCTAAGTTTTCTGAAGAGATTCTTAAGTGCAGAAAAAGTTATGATTAGGCAGAATATTCTTCATCAGTTGTAATATGCCAGATATTTGAACTTTGAATGTGATATACAAGGCGACTTTATAAAAATTATTTTAGGTAGCAGTTTTAGATTTGCTTTTATACAAACGCATCAAAATGCATAACATTTGTGAATAAGCATGACATAATTGTATATACTTCTTCAAGCTGTGAATGTCACAGCATTCTATTTATTTCATTGCTTACTGTTATACTGGGGGGCTATCCGCACAGAGTAGAGGTGTGTAATGTTTGTGTTACAACAGTAGTTACCGGTGAACTGTGATAACAAGAGTAATTCCTACTATAAATTGCCTCTTTGGTGACTTGCGTCATGTGGAACAAAAAGTACTGTTTGGGATTCTTCCCCTGTGTTATGATTAACTATAACAGTGACTCTTGCTGAAGGAGATAGTACAGTTGTATAAGGTACTTAATATAATGAGCAGATCTTAGAGAAGGGGTCACTGTAACATTTATTTATTGACGTTTGTTTACCGGGAAAGTCCATTGGCCAGAAATCAAGTAAGGGCAGAGGGCGCATTTGAACAATTACATGTCCAGTTGGAGAGGAGATGATTATGCAGTGCAGTTTTGAAGTTAGAGTGGGTTTGTTCAATGCAGATAGATGAGGGTAGGTTATTCCATATTTTCCAAGAGTATAATAGTTTGCCTGCAGGTACATTGGGTATGTTAATTTGGAACAAATGTTGGTATTCTGATCGCAGCGGCCTAGGGGGGCTGTAAGGGGCAAGTAAGGAACTGAGAGGGCATGGTAGTCCTGTTGTTTGTGAATAAATCTGTGTGCAGTAGTAAGCTGAAGGAGTAGTAATGGGAAATGAGAGAATTCTAGCCATTGAAGTTTCCTTAGGGCGATACAGTAATGGGAAGAATAGCGACTACTTGTAGCAAATTTGGCAGTCTTGTTGTAGCAAGATTCTACTTTTATTTTTAAGGAAGACTGCAGGTTGGTTAATAAAGGTGCACCATAAGTTAAAGAGAGAGTTAATGCTTGTTTAGTTGGTAAGGAGAGGAACTTGTGTCTGTATAATAGACCTAGTTTTTTGTGTGTTTTATTAATATTACTTTGGATGTGCAGCTTTCATTGATTATAACACCTAACAATTTGGTATTGGTCAGTTGCTCAATTTTAGTAGAGTTAAGTGAAAGTATATTGAAGTCTGCTTTGTTCATAGCTTTATTTCATTTGGGGGTAAAGAGCATGAGTTTTTGTTTTTTTTTTTGTTTGTTTGTTTGTTTGGGCATTTAAAGAAAGGTGTGTTTTGTGGGGCCAGGATTCCACAGTTGAGAAAGGGTATTTTGTTGTAATATATCAGTGTAGGAGCAGAGCATACTATAGTCGAGTCATCTGCATACTAGACTAGGGAGCCATTTGGAATGGCTTGGTGGAGATTATTTATAAATATGTTAAACAGAATAGGGCCTAGAACTGAGCCTTGTGGAATGCCTGTTGGGTTATGAAGGTAGGGGGAAATAGAGTTTTGCCATTTAACAACATGTTCTTTATTAGATGGAGAGCTTTTGAACCAGTTAAGTGACTAAATGGATAATCCCATACTGGAGAGTTGGGAAAGGAGGATGGAGTGAGAGACTGTTGAATGCTTTTGACAAATCCAGGAAGAAAGCTGATACGGTTTGATCTGAGTATCGGGCTTTATTGACTATATCTAAGTAAGAGATTAGAGAAGTAGATGTGCTGTGACCAAGGTGGAATCCATGCTGGGTTGGGGAGAGGATTTTGTTATTTAGAAGGTAACAAGTTGTTTTTGGACACATTTTTCTAGGTTTTGGGGGATAGGGGATAGTGTAGCAGTGGGTCGGAAGTTTGAGATATCGGAGGATGGGCCTTCCTTTATGCCAGACATTAAAGCTACATCTCTTTCCTCTTGCTACTGCTGATTGGTAGAATGCTATGATGTTCTTCGTGTTTCACTGTTGCAGTTATTACATTCGGGTAATCTGCTGGTAGGTTGCCCTCAGTCGGCCTGAATAACAGTCTTGGGTCCTGCGTCGGTTGCTGTCTTCTCTTCCATGACGTCAGGTCGTCAGGGGTATAAAACATGCAGCCGATGCCATTTGATTCAGTCTTTCTTACTGCGCGGTGCCCGAAGCAGAAGCAGTTCGCAAGTGCCAGTCGTCCGACTCCTGAAATTTTCGCATTCGTGTTTCAGAACCAAAGTCTTCAACTAAAGCTAAGTATCCCGTTGGGGAAACTTTTTCTTGCTCCTAACCGATGTCAGTAAAAGTTAATAATTGCATTAATTGTGGGAAGCAAATACCTCATAAGGATTTTCATTTGTACTGTATTCCTTGCCTAGGCCCAAATCATAATGTGCCTTGCTGTCAGTTTTGTGCTAGATTTAACCAACGCACTATTAAGTGTCGCTATATTTTTGCTGAAAAAATATTTTGGATCCAGATTTAATTACCCTGAAATGTTGTCGGTTAGCAATCCGACTACCGGAGTTCACAAAAAACGCAAAGAAAAAGACAGAGACAAACCGTCGAGGTCCAAAACCGACGACGAAGCTTCTCCTAAGCCAGTCGCCGGTACTCAGGCACTTTTGCAGCCCCTGATACCCGCAACTTTTGAGTCACAGGCTTCTACCGAGACCCAAGCGGAGTCCGGTATGCCGCGAGATTCTCAGAGTATTGAATCCATGGATGTCTCTTCCTTGGATGAGCAGGCACCGGCTTCTGAGGGTGTTTTCAAGCCTCAAAATTTCTATATAAAACTGATGCCAAATTCAAAAACAAGATCAAAAACAGTTTCTAAGTCTAAAAAACCGACGCATGAGCCACGTGCTCAGGCCCCTATGCCTAAAAAACAGATGATCAAAATGTCTGAGGACTTAATTACCTTGATCAGGGGTTCCCAACCCCCGCTAAGAGGCCGAGGCAAGACACTGATTATGAATCTTCAGATCAGGTTTCTATTTCTTCTGATTCCTCTTCTGATCAGGAATTTTCTATACCACCCTATGAGGATTCAGATGCCGAAGAATCCATCCCATCTGCATCTCCTCCTGAGGATCATTTTGGAGAAACCTTGCATACTTTAAGGGAACATTTTCATTGGGAGAGTCAAGATTTTTCTGAATCTAAAAAGAGGCTTAGGGATTTCCTTCTTCCTCAGCATAGGCCTTTGGCTATACCTCCTGTATTAGACATTGTTGATGTATTTTCGGAATCAAGCATGGCTCCTGATTCCCTACTTCCGGCTCCTAGTAAGCCAGACAGATATTACAGGGTTCCTGACTCCCACAAATTTCTATTCAAAATTCCTGCTGCTGATCCTGAAACTATCTCACAGGGTACCAGAGGTGTAAAGGCTTCTACAGCCAAAAATCCTACCCTCTCTGCTAGAGATTCCAGGGTGCTGGATAGATGGGGAAAGAAGGTTTTATACATCTGCAACCTTGGCAATTAGGGCCTTAAACTGCCAGTTTCATATGCTTAAATATCAACAGCATGTTATGGGCCTGTTGAAACAGAAAAAGATGTTGATTTCTGATTGTGTGGAAAATAAAGAATTACAGGAATTGTTGCATGCAGCAGAACAGGTTGAAAAGCATACTTTGCAATGTGGTTTTGATTCCTTGGAGGCCTCTTGCAGGGCCGCAGTTACTGGATCTGTGATTAGAAGGCATGCCTGGTTCAAGGAGAAAAATCTGCCTGATCATGTTAAAGCTGGATGCCCCTTTACAGCATGATATTCTGTTTGGTAATAAGGCAGAAGAGGTTTTAAAGAAAATGGAAGACAAAGCTAAATCTATGCAAACTGTAAAAGATTTCTTGCAAGTGCAGCTCCCAGATTCAGTAGGCACTGGCCTACTAAATATTGGTCCTTTCCTGTGTCCAACAGAGCCTCTCAAAGCAAATCCAGGGGCTCAAAAGGCTCTAGATACCAATCACAGGGTTCTTACAGGTCAAAGCAATGGGGTGCCTCCACCTCCAAATCTGGAGGAAACAAAGCACAACCATACAGTCTTACCTCTACCATCACCAAGCACTTATCTTCTGGCAGCCCCCATGAGGGGGAAATTAGTACTTCATGCTCAAAATTGGCAGTTAATTACCCAGGACAAATGGGTATTAAACATAGTATCCCAGGGTACAGATTTCATGTCCATACTTTGCAAATTCCAAACGGTTGGCCAGATCTGCCACAAAATCAATGGGCAGAGGCTCAGAAACAAGCTACGTCCCTCATGGATATGGGGGCTATTCAGCCAGTACCAGAACAGGAAAAGGGACAAGGTTTTTATTCAAGGCTGTTCCTGGTACCCAGAAAAGATGATGCCTGGCATCCAATACTGGACTTATTGATTTTGAACACATTCTTGGACATTCCAAAATTCAAAATGCTGACTTTACAGCAGCTACTGCCTATGCTGGGCAAGAACGCTTGGTTAGTGACTCTAGACTTAAGAGGCATACCTGCATATCCCAATAAGAGAATCGTGCAGAAGATACCTCCACTTCAAGGCAGGTTTTGTGCATTACCAATTCTCTGCACTGCCCTTTGTAAAGACCCTGGGCGCAGTAGATAAGCCAAAGTGCCTGACACCAGTAATTGCATTTTGCAGACAAAGAAGCATACAGATTTATCCTTACTTGGACAACACTCTCATTCAAGCAGAAAACAAGGACATTCTTCTTCAACATCTGGCGTTTGTAAAAAGGCTTCTAACATGCCTAGGGTACAGAATAAATGAAAAGAAATCACAACTGGTACCCTCTCAAAAAATTACATTCCTGGGTGCAAGCTTGAATACAATTGCCCAGATGGCTTACCTTACGCCAGACAAACAAAGGCAACTGACTATATACTTCAAACAGATGGCAACAAAAACCCAGTTATCTGCAAGACAAATTCTGCAGACTTTGGGGTTCATGGCATCCTGCATTCTACTAATTCCATATGCAAGACTGCATATGAGGAAACTTCAGTGGTACCTAAAAGGTTTATGGAGTCAACACTGTCACAGTCTGGAAACAATGATTCCTCTCATTCCCTGCCTACAGCAGGAGTTTCTTTGGTGGGCAGAAACATGCCACCAATACAAGGGACTGTCATTCATTCTACCCTATGCCACCCAAACCCTAACTACAGATGCATCAGACTATGCTTGGTGGGCCCACCTGGCGGGGAGATGCATTCAGGGCATATGGAGCCCAAAACAAATGCATCTGCATATCAACCAGAAAGAGATGCTAGCTGTTCAGAATGCCCTGGCACCCTTCAAGGACTTACTTCATCCAGGATAACTACTGATAAAGACGGACAATACCACGGTTATGTGGTACATAAACAAGCAGGGGGGTACACATTCCTACTTCCTTTCCAGATTAGCCATGGCATTGTGGAGCACAGCCTTGACTTACCAAGTACATCTTCAAGCTCAATTCCTGCCAGGAAAACAAAATACTCTGGCAGACGACCTAAGCAGAAATCTTATGGACCCGCACGAGTGGAGACTGGATCCACAAGTCTTCAGCATGGTAACACAGAAATGGAGGAGCCCAGACATAGATCTATTTGCCTCCCCCAAAATTATCAACTGGACAAGTTCTGCACAAGGACTTATCACAGACAAGCATGGAAAGTGGATGCCCTATCCTTCAGCTGGAAAAATCTATCAGTCTACGCCTTTCCCCCTCTGCCTCTTCTCTCCAAGGTCTTACTAAAGGCCAGACAGGAAAAAAACAAAAATGATCCTAATTGCTCCGGACTGGCCTCGCCAGCACTGGTACCCAATTCTAAAGGGTACTAGCTGCTAGTACAAGGGTCTAGGGAACTACTAAAGGGGCAGTGAATACCGCACAACGTGGCTGGGCTAATATATGCCTTCGGGCAGATAGCTCAGTACCAACCTATGAACCTATAAAGAATATGTCTCAACTCCCTCCTTGGAACTTGCCTCAAATACCTCATCTACTGTCTCAGCAGAACAATCAAATTCTGCACACTCAGCTCCAAACTCTGAACCTTGCAGCATGGCCGATCATGTAATTATTCAAACAACACCTCTCAGTAAATCTGTTATGGATGTCATTTTGGATGCCAGAAGGCCTAGTACTAGAAAATCTTATGCTAATAAATGGAAAAGATCTGTGCTTGGAACCAAGCACAAGGAACTGACACAGCAAAACCAAGTATCCCTCAGATTTTACAATACTTGACTGAGATGCTTGACAAGGGCCTATCCTTCTCTTCAATAAAAATCCATGCCTCTGCCATCTCGGCTCATTACAACACGGAGCCTCCCATCTTTTCTCATCCTCTGCTAAAACAGTATCTTAGAGGGACCAAAAATTTAAGGCCTCCCAGAAGATCACCAACTCCTGCATGGGACCTCAATTTTGTGCTGAAAAACTCACCCCGCCTCCTTTTGAACCAGCAGCTACTGCAGATATAAAGTTTTTTTCTTGGAAAACAGCTTTCCTTTTGGCAATCACTTCAGCAAGAAGGGTTTCAGAACTACAGGCTCTCATGGCTGTGTGGAGCCTTTTATTACATTTTACCCGGACAGGGTGTCCCTCAGGACCAATCCTTCCTTTATGCCTAAGGTAGTATCCAGTGTGGCTCTTAACCAAACTATCCACCTGCCAACTTTTTACCCAAATCCGCAGAACAAGGGGGAGTGGATTCTGCATTCATTGGACGTACACATTCAACTAAGATTCTACTTAAACAGGACCATATCTCTAAGATAGTCTGAGCAACTACTGGTGGCATTTGCTTCAGGATCAGAGGGGAAGGCTATATCAAAGCAGACTATTTCTAAGTGGATAAGCCACTGCATTCATTTCTGCTACTTGCATCATGGTAAAACTGTACCCAAGGGAATCGGGTCACATTCCACCCGAGCTGCCTCTACCTCAGCAGCCTTTCTCAGAGTAGTTCCAACCAAAGACATTCTAGAAGCTGCTACTTGGAGCTCTGTTCATACCTTCACAAAGCATTATCATTTGCCTCTCTTCTCTAAATCCAGGGCAGGCTTTGCCACTGCAGTTCTGCAGGGCCTTATAGTCCTCCTAATGCTATTTAGTTCCATCCTCCAATCCATAGCTTTGGGATTCTACCCAAATGTAATTATTGCAACAGTGAAACGCGAAAAACATAGTACAGTTGTGTACACTTACTATAAATGTTGATGTTCTAGTGTATTCACTGTTGCAGTCCGGGTTACCCACCCATCATCTCCCTTTTCTATAACTTCTCTTTCCTTCACTATACTCTAAAGCCTTTGTGGTGTGTTTGCTTTTAGATGAAGGTAAAGTTTATGTTGCTAAAAGTGCATTTTTATATATTGCTGTTTATATATATATATATATATATATATATATATATATATATATATATATATTTTTTTTTGCTCCCCATTTGGGGGGCACCTGACATCTGGGGCAAGAAAAACTGAATAAAATGGCATTGGCTGCATGTTTTATATACCCCTGACGTCATGGAAGAGGAGACAGCAACCGACAGAGGACCCAAAACTTTGTTATTCAGGCCGACTGACGGCAACCTGCCAACAGATTACCCAAATGTAATGACTGCAACAGTGAATACACTCGAACATCTACATTTATGGTAAGTGTACACAACTGTACTTTCCTTCACTTCCATCTGAAAGTAAGTTACTGCAGTTTACATTATCAAACTTAGCAGTTTTACATGTTATTTTGCTTTTAGTAAACATATTATTTGTAGTGGATAAGAAAAATATTCTGTTGCACTTTTATCTAATGTTTTTCTTTTATATCTTATACTTATATTTTATATCTCTTATATTTTATACTGTATATAACAAATACTATTTCTCTCTACATTAAGTCATCTAAGACAATATTACAGTATATTAAGAATAGTCATTTGTTTGGATAAGGAGAAATGACAAAATAAACTTTGTACTTTCAGGCAAATACAGATATATTGGTTTTATGTGGGTATGTAATGTTTGAGTGCTGTATATACTTGTATGCCTAGCAGAAGCAGTTATTCCTACAGGACATGCAGGCTTGGAGAACTGAAGAGAATGTTGAATAATGGGAGATATGTAAGGGATACTCACGCAGCCAACATTTGTACCCAAGCAAATGGGAAAGAGCTGCATTAGTTCCTCACAGGGAATGTGCCACTACTTGGACAAAATCTGTTCATGATGATGAAACACAGGCAGTAAACCTAAAGGTTATGATTATTGTTACAT
Source organism: Protopterus annectens (assembly GCF_019279795.1). Classification (NCBI taxonomy): domain Eukaryota; kingdom Metazoa; phylum Chordata; order Ceratodontiformes; family Protopteridae; genus Protopterus; species Protopterus annectens. The sequence continues at coordinate 275,434,882 of NC_056745.1, forward strand.
GGAGCTTCCCAAGAAAATCTTTTGTTTTGATAAGGACCTTGCACACACACAATTGTACTTGAAGTGGCAAGTGAACAGCAGTATCTCTCTCTATCTCCATTGTAGTAAGGGTTGAGGTTGACACTGTAGTACTGAATTTATACATGAAAGAAAGTTAGGCCTGTTAAACATTAAGAAGCTGCTTGCTAAAGAGTTGGCATTTTTAATCTTTTTCTCCGAAACAGACATGTTCCAGGGACCATTCTGTTAAACATAATATTCTAAGCTACCACGAAATGGTGAGTCATTGCTTTATAACCAAATGATAATCATAGTCTCGTATCTGCTTTACATATTTATAATTTCAGAAATATTTAGCTGTATACTTATATAATTTTTTCTGTGTTTGTGGACTGTGATATGTATTTATTTAATTTGCCTATAAATGCTAACTAATACTAAACTGCATTTGTATTTTAAGCTGTCCTCAAGAAAAAAGGCCTGCGCATTTTGACCGAGCTAGAAAATTCAGGTAAAATAAACACATTAAAACAATATTTCAACTTGCTGGAGAAATAAGTATACATATTACTAAAATATAAAATTTAATCTCCCACTTTACAGCTTCGTTGCCTTTCATTGCATATATGATATAAGCCAGCAGACATTGAGAATGTGTTTAGAAATGCAGTCATCTAGAATTTGAAAATGGCAAGATTACTGAGTGTAACAAACTTAACGAAAAGTGTAGTAGTATCTGCTATTGGGGGCGGGGCTTGCTTTGTGTTTCAGCAGTTGGTTTCATCTTGTCCACCATTCACAGCTTAGCAGCTTTTTCCTTAGAAATTTCCATATTCAGGGGCACATATACTATGACATTATGAACCATTATGAAGTGTGCCTATTGTCTGAGCCTTCTGTTTTTTGTTTTCTATTGCACATGCATTTTGGATCTTTAATCGGATGCACTACAGTGAACAGTTCCCATGTTCATTGCCTAAAAAAAAAATTTACAAAGGTTCTGTGTGGTTATCAATGTGTGGTTATCAACTTGCAATCCCAAAATTGTACCAGTAAAACATGTTCTTGTGTGGGCTAGGAATGGAATATTACAACATACTGTACAATTGTGAGCACAAGTGGTTCATCGCTAGCACCCACAGACTTAGCAGAGAGAGAGAAAAACTCCTGACCACCCTGCTACTAGGAGGACTACAGCAGTTGAAACACCTTCACTTGGATTAATGGGTATGTGCCTTGAGTGGTCCCATATCTCATTAGCAGCCTTTCCACAAAGACTCTAAGGACATAGGCTTGACCATCCTTTATTTATTTTATCTAATTATTAATAACTGAATAGGTGGACTGGTCCAAAGAACTTTTTCAGCCATGACCCAGGCACTGTGGCAGATCAGCCATTGTTAAAATGGCTGTCCATTGCAATTCAGTTACAGCCAAAGTCATACGTTTAAGGATAGGGCTAATAAAAATTGGCATTCTAGCAGTCTGGAAGCACAGCACTATGTACCTGTGGCCTCAAAGAGATGGGCATTCTGGGCAAGCCTCCAGTTGAAAGAAGTGACTTGAATGAGTTCATGACTAAGCATCCTGAGCCAACTCCTGTGTGAGCTCACTAGGCCAGCATACTTACCAGAGACCACTGTATTCTCTACCTTGCCACCAAATAAGGAGTCTAAGGCTTGGAATAGGTGTGGTTGGAAAGTGTATTACTATTACAGTGGGACTTACAACCCTCGCCTTTTCATCTCACTTGTCAATATTCCAGTCCTCTTGAGTGCACCAGGCAGTAGAAAAGCTTTTCTGACTCCCTGAGGCTAGGTTACAAAATACTTAAGTTCCTCTATATGTCTTCAAGAGTGGGCTTTCTTGCAGTATGCTGCATTTTTTAACTAACCTTTCTGTTTCACTTCATCACATCTCATTTATCTGGCCAGCCTCTAAAAGCCACACAATAAATTCAAACAAGCACCTACCCTTATCTCAGATATCCTACTAAATGTTGCACTCCTCTCAAAACTCACAGGCTGAAGTTGGTGCATATTCTCACATTTCTAAGCATTAACTGCTAACCCACTACCACACTATTTTCCAACTCAGCCAAACTGTATCCACTGCACTTTAAATTCATGCAACAAACACATCAGAGGCTCCTACATAATTTATATAATAGATATAATAGATTTCCAAGCCTGTACACCAAGATGTTCTCCCAGCACGAACACAGACTCATTCAAGCTCATTCCTCACATAAACCAACTCACCAAACCATTCATTGTCTCTGTACTCATGATATACTCATTAGTATCCACTCTGTCCTTCCCCCTAGTTCTCACCCATCAAACTTCCTAGCTCTCATGCACTCTGTCATAACTTTCAATCCCCTCTTTCTGTACCTCACTAAAAAAAATAATCTCTCAACTTACCTTATTCCCTGTCAAAACTGTAGACTTCCATAAATGTAATTTAAACCTTTACAACCCCATAATCAGCAAACTCAGCTTGAAACCAAAAACGAAACTGAAATGGCAGACAGTCAGCCACTACATTTCTTAAAACACATTGGTGATAAAAACAATGCACAGTATCAGAACAGACCAGGATCTAAGTTAGCAGAAGTATATTGGTGTCAAGTAGGAATGGAAATCAAATCAGAAGCAGACAAAAATCAGGCAGCAACTGAATGTGCCAAAAAACAAAAAGTACATAAGGTGAAGGATCAGATTAGAAGGCAAGAAATGTGGAAAAGGCATAAATATAGTTGCAAGTACAGAAAACTAATGGAGCAACCTCATATCGATCAGGATCTGATGCAGGAATGGTCAAGGGGAGGTGAATTTAAACCAAAAAAAAAAATTAATATTGGCAGCCCAGGATAGTGAACTATGTACAAGTTGGTTTACAAAGTCCATTAAACAATTCTGAGAAACAGACAATGCAGGTTTTGTAAACAGCTGCACATCTCTTTGCTGGGTGTGATACACTAATAGTAGAGGGCATGTATAGTGAAAGGCATAATAATGTGGCAAGACTGTTGCATTGGGGATTATGCAAATATTACAGGACTGAAGTAGCTGAAAAGCACTGGTAACATGAGCCACAAAATATTCTGGAAAATGAAGTGTATATCAGTTGGGATCACCCATTACTAACAGTTCAAAAATAGATGCAAGAAACCAGATATAGTAGTTCATGAAACGAAGACAAAAGTAGCATTGATCATTGAAATTGCTAGACTTTGTGATTGCAGTTTCTTATGCACAGAGAGGCATAAAGTCATAAAATACCAGGATTTGTAGGAAGAAATGAGAGTTGTTGTTGTGCTTTCGGCTTTTGGTTAGGGGTCGCCACAGCGGAACTCCGGTCCGCTAATGATTGGCAGTTGATTTTTAAGTGCTGAGTTGCCGGGGCTAACACACAACCTTCAACGAAGGTATGCCCATTGGCTTATTTTGTCTTAATTCTTTAATTTTTCTGTCAAAATTTAACCAGAAAGGGCTTTGTCTCCTCAAAATGATCTATTCAAAGAGCACTTCACAGTGCCAGTCAATGAAGAAGGAAATGCAATCTTTATTGTCCTCTATGCAGGATCTATTTTTGAAGTTTGATAAAACAGACAAACTTGATTCCTTTAAGAAAAATGTACAAAACAAATGGAGCAGTTACAAGAATTAATAATGCAGCATAAGACTCAGATTGCTGGTATGGAAGAGACATAAAATTATATGAAAGGCAGACTTACTGAACAAACACTTCAGCTTGATTTTCTCTCAAAAAATACTTTTCTATTAAACAAAGTAAATGACCTTGAAAATAGGTCCAAATAATCTGCGTATGTATGGATTACCAGAAAAGACTGAAGAGACGATATGGTAAATTCCCTCACATCCTGGCTTCCAAGCATTTAGAATTTACCTGAGTCTCTTTCTTATGGAGTAGAAAGAGCCATTAGGTTGTTAGAAGTTCCTTCGTCGTCTAACAATGTTAATAAAAGTCCAATGTCAGTAATAGTAAGACTCCTTTCTTCCCAGTATAACGAATTAGTATTGAGAATTGCATGGTCAAATTCACCTGTTAATTTTAAAGACAATATAATAACAATTTGACAATAACTGCTCATCAGAAGTAATCTCTAAAAGAAAATAATTGTTCCCATTAATAAAATAATTGAAAAAGAGAAAATTCAAAGTGCATTTATTGTTTCCTTCAAGGCTTAAAATCTTCTTTCCTTAAAGTGCCAAAACGTTTGATACATTGGATGCAGCAGTGTCTTTTTTAACATCTAATAAAATTTAGACCAAACAAAACAAATGGACTGGAGTGGGTTTTCCCTAAAGCGTTGAGCAGAAAAGAATGACTGGAAAAAAGTAGACTAAAAGAAGAAGAAACCAAATGACAACTATTAAATAAGTGTTTCTTGTAGTCTCTCCCTTTATTTCACACTCATCTCACTCTAAAGGAACTACATCTTAGTTGAATGATAATTTTTCAAAACTACCTTGTGTGTATAACAACAATGATGCCTTTTAATCAAAGACTTCAACGCAAAAAGGAAAAAAGTAAAGACATTTTGTCTTGTTCTTTTGCTTTCATTGTTATTGACTTGACATGCTGATAATATTTGAAATAGCACTTTACATATAACTAATACCTCTAAAAAAAGCAGATACTGATACTACAATACTCAGAAGTACAGACAATACTTTATCTGCTTATAGCCATTGATAGTTTGTTTTAATGCTAAAGTTCCAAACTATCTTACAAACGAAAAGAAAGAGACTAAAAGAAAATCAGATGTCTTCCAAGTAATGCATCATAATGTATATTTTAATATAGTATAAATATAGAGTGTTTTTAGCAACTTCTAAAAAAGGAAGTTAAATGAATATCTTTAACTGTTTATTTTGACATATAGAATTACTATAGAAATCTCAAGAAGTTCTATGTTTCCTTTTAAATGTCTCATGGTTTGAATTACATTAATGGTTGGTGTATGTGCATTTGAAACATGAAAATGGGTACTTTTTTCTGTGTGGAGTTGAGATTTAATATATATCATTTAACAGCAAGGAAATTCATTTTGTGACTGCAAACTCTTAAGTGCACAAAGTATGGTTGTACTGCACAAACAGTCCTATAGAAGGAGGGAAAACTGTTAAACACTCAACGAGCTCGAGACACATTTAAAAGTGTTCAGATTTGTTATTTAGTTATATCTCTGCTTCCTGCCAAGGTTGCTAGCTAAAACACTTATTTTCATGTTCTCAAGATGGAAAATTACAATGTTAGTCTATTCAGAAGCTTAAAATCCTTTGCAAACTTGAGTGCTTCTAAACAAAAGTAAACGGCCCAGGCATGATGTAAGCACTCGGGTTAAAGGTCAGACATGAGCTGTTTGAATTTTGCACACCTTCTTAAAGGGATATTTACTTAAGTAAAAATATAGTAATTGAACCTAATCAAAAGTAATGAGAGATTAACAAACAAATTAGTAAATACATTAAAGCGACACAGTATATTTGATTTAACTTTAAATAGTGTAATATTTGCTTTAAGTAGATTATAAAATAAACTAAAATAAATGATGTGAAGCAGGTACAGCTATTTCTCACTATAACACTGATAGCTTCACTGGGTTCAGTTATAGAAAAAGATCTTTGTCATTCAATTATATAAGACTATACCTATATATCGTTTTTCTAGATAAATCTGAATGACAAAGTAATAGTTAATTCTTAGTAGGGTAAGTTTTATTAAATGACAATTATTAAATAATACAAGTAAATATTGTATGTCATTGTAAATTACATTGTCTTAATACTAAATAGTATGAACAGTATAGTTATATGTCGTTGTTTAAAGTACTCACTTGAGTTTAAACTTGTACATTGTTAAGGAAAGTATATTCTGTGAAAAGACTAAAATAAATAGTAAGCTACTTTCTGTTAAAAAAGAGATTAGATAGTTGGGCTGAAGAAATGACTCTTGGAAGGGGGTGTTAGAGGATGTACTTGAATGGATAGTCTGTTCAGGGGTGGGGTTTGTTTCCCCATGGGAGGTTTAGCTTGCTTTTTATCTCAATTTTTAATATTTTATTGTTTAGCCCTTTCTTACTGGGTGTCTGAGTTATAATTATATTGCCACATCAGATAAGAACAAGTCATTCTCTTTAGTTAAATATGTTTGCTCTGTAGTAATGTAGGTACACATGAGTAGCAAATTGAGCAGTAGCCTGTGAAATGTATTTATCTTAATGTAAATGGTTTGAATAATGGCTGTAAAAGGGGGAATCTTTTATAATATCTGAAAATGTTTAATGCACAGATTATTTTTTACAGGAGACACACCTTGTACAAGAAGACATACATAACATTAACATAAATAGCTATACAGTATTAGTAAGTTGTCATAAATAAAAAAGGAGAAGAGTAGCAGTTTTCTGGAAAAACTCAATCTTAATGCCCAAAGTTATAAATACATATGACAAATCATGGATGTTTTGTTTAGCAATGATATCCATAAATGGGAAGATATATACACCAGTAAATATTTATTGGATACCTGGACTAGGTGTTAAAGTGGCCAAGCAACATTTAGAAGACATTGTCCAGCATGCTACAGGGAATATAATTATAGCAGGAGACTTTAATTTTATAATGAAAGATTGTGACACTAATGCAAAAAGCACACAAAAGAAAACAGCAATATCAAATGTATTATCTGATTTTTCATTGACACTTTTGTTGGCATTAATGAATATGCTGACTCAAATACATTATTTTTCATCCACTATTGTCATCAATATGGTAAACACTCAAGAATAGACAGAGTGTACATATCAAGAGACCTAACTACAATGTTAGATAAAGTCAAAGTAGTTGCGTGTCCATTGTCAGACCACAATGCAATTACTTTTGATATGGACTTGAACACAAAACAAAGAATAACAGTAACTAGAATACCATCATACATAAATTTAAAGGATTTTAAAGAATTTTATGGTAAAGAGATACAAACATTTTTAGATATAAATATCACTGAAGATGTGTCTGATTTATATATATATATATATATATATATATATATATATATATATATATATATATATATATATATGTAGGACTCCTTGAAGTCATTTTTATATGGCAAAGCATTAACATGGTTCAGTAACAAGAAAAAGCAATGGGACAAAAACGCATTGCAATTCCAAATAAGTGATAAACTAAAACTAGACATTCAGAAAGGAAAGATTAATTTAACAAGTGAGCTAAATGAAATGAACAAAAATATACTTAGACTCTGCATCATAAAACAGTGATCAACATAGAGAAGATCAAACTATGTTCTTATTTGATGAATCCTAGAAATCAGAAAGGAATAGCAAATAAAACTAAAAATATTATAAAAGCAAATCAGGTAAAGGAAATATACATTCCAGAAACTAAGAAGAAAATATCAAATTTAGAAGGAATTTTAGAGGCTTTTAAATTATATTTTCTTAGTCATTAACCAAGAAGAAAAAATAAAACCCCAAAACATGTTTATCTTTTTTTAGAAAACATATTAAAACTATTATCAGATGAACGTATAAAGTTAATAGATAATCACAATGACTGAACTTAAATCTCAGATCAATAATGTAAAGCTAAATAAAGCCAGGAGCATAGACAATATGATTTTAGAAATGTTTAAATTACTAACTGAAGAAGCATTAGCATTATTGTTAAAAGTGTTTACATTAGTAAAAGATGGCAAAAATATTCCTTCTTCTTGGAAAAATACAGTAATATCACCTATTTTGAAGCCAGATAAAAATGCAAGTGAATGTTCATCTTTTAGACCAATATCTTTACTAAATATAGATTGCAAGATGTTCATGGTGATACATGCAGCAAGAATTAAACAGCTATTCCCATTGTTAATAGACGAAGATCAAACTGGATTTGTAAAGGACAGAAATACATAGGCTAATATTAAAAGAATCATATCCTTAATATATTATATTAATCTTACAAAGAGTAGCATGACTACAGCCAGTTTAGATGTAGACAATGCCTTCAATTCTGTCCACTGGGGTTATATGTGGTTAGTTTTAGAAAAATATCTATTTTCAAAAAATATACACAGTTAATTAAACCTCTTTATGAAAAATCTTTTAGCTCATATAAAGATTGGATCATCCTTTTCTGGATCTATTGAAATCACTTGGGGAACAAAACAGGGTTGCTGGTTGCCTCCATTATTGTTTGCTATAGTCATTGAACCTTTCGCAAATAGTATTCGGATGGATAAAAATATCAAATGCATACAACTGGACAGTAGTTTAGAAATAAAAGTTCAGCTGTTTGCAGGTGATATTCTGCTAATTTTGAAAGATAATGGCATCTCAATAAGAGCTGTATTAAACTCAATTGAACATTTTCAGAGGTTCTTGGGACTTTAATGAAAATAAGGCAAAGATGTTACAAATTCTAGTAAAAAAGATTTTGATACAGATTTTTCTACATATATAGCAACTGACAACAAAATGAAATACCTAGGGGTTACATTTACAAATGTATTAGATAAAATAATTACAGTAAACTATACCAATATCCTAAATAATATTAAAACTCTCGTACAGAGATGGAATAAATTATTTTTTTTTTCCAATGGAAGACCGACTATATATAATTAAAATGATTATTTTTCCAAAATTACTTTATACAAGCTTTCTCTCTTCCTCTCTCTAAATCTTACATTAAACAATTTAATAAATTAATGCAAACTTCTTATGGTATCCTAATAAACCTAGTACATCTATGAGTTATCATTTAAATGATTGGGAAAAGGGAGGAATTAGTCGTCCAGATATAGAGATGTATGCACTGTCCTGTATCCTAAAAACAATATCATTATGAATAAATACTGTTTTGTTTTTTGCCAGATGGAAACAAATACATGAAAGAATATGGTTGAAGTCCGGTCTTATATGGCCATCACAATGTGCAGAAATGGTATCAAACAATTTTCTTTGGATGATGAGGGAATGTTTTGCCGAAAATAATCAAAAGCATACAAGTTAATAGCCAATGCTATAGGAAAGGTTTGGAATTCCCTCCCTAATAACCTAAGACTCACTACCTCCCTTTGTCAATTTAAAAATAATCTTAAACAATTTTTTAAGTCTCATTGGCTTTGCCCATGTATTAATCCAGACTAGTCCTCTTTGACACATCCTATAACCCACTCCCTTGTACCTACTAGGCGCTACACTTGTTTTCTAAGTTTCAAATAATTATAAATCAACATCCACCGTATTCTATCTCTACTGGTACTACAGTAATCAAGTTCCTCATTGTCTGACTGTATTCTATAAGTGCTAGGATCTTGTAACTAGTTATAGTTACATTATTGCATTTTGAGTTGTAATTAAATCACACTGTTGGCAAATGTATCTAAACCAAAACAAAGTATAAATCCTATGAATGTGTATTTATCTGTATGTAAATCAATGTGAGTACTCTTTTTCTTTGTGGAGCTTTTCTCCCCGGGCCTCCGCTGAAAATGGCCATGCATCTAGTCGGACTATCCCGGTCAACAAATGTAAAATAAAAATAAAATAAAAAATAAAGTTGAAAATTCATGAAATAAATTTTAAATGGATACAAAAGCCTTATGAATAGAAATCCACACATAATAGCTTGGTCATTCTTACTATGCATGTAAACAGAAGAAAATTAAAACCTTTGCTATAGACGCAATCAAGACTGTTAGGAAAAATGGATTGATTTATTGGCATCAATTGTTAGAATCTGGGAAAGTTCTGACAGTGGCACGAGTAAGGAGCACATTTGACTTTGAGAATGATTTGTGTCTATATAAGATATAAGGCAATATATCTTAAACAGATTAGAGACAATGCAGTTAACAGTTAGAATGTACTTAAATATATAGAACATACAGTCTCCCTAGCAACACTGTTATGGAAACAGTCACTTGTCAAACATTTACAAAATAATTAAGAAAATGAAATTATATCTTAAAGCAAACTTTTGGGACTATTATATAAAACAATCAATAATCATTTTCCTAATGATAATAAATTAATACTTCTCTCCACAAATCAAACATCTCTTTCATTACAGTGGAAGCATTTTACATGGAAATTAATTCATAGATCTTATGTAACATCACATAAAATGGAACTAATGTTTAAACAATCTATTTCATGTTCCAGATGTAAAATAAAATTGAAAGGTGACTGGTACCACATGTTTTATGATTGTCATTTACTTAAGTAATTCTGGGATAAAGTAAATATTTTTTTTTACAGTTTTTAATGATACATTTTGTTTATCTAAATCTTTGATTTTTGTTTAATGCTCCCACACTTCAATGTGTTCCTAGAACAAAGTTTTCACTTTTATGGACACTGTTAGCCATTGCACAAAAAACTACTGCAACAAATTGGAAAAGTAAAACTTCTCCGACATTTAAAGAATACAGAAACATCGTATTAAATGTATCACGAATGGAAATGAACACCATCGGAAGTAGAAGAGAAAGGACTACATATTATTACAATTCATGGCAAAAAGTGGTTGAAATACTAAAGAGAAATGATTATAATACCTCATGAAATGAACTTTGAATGGAAAAACATGAGTCATTTTTGTAAATACAGACACCCATGTAAATAGTTGTTTTGATATTTTATATTGTTAAAATTGTTGTTAATTTGTATTAAAAGTTTGTATTTATAAAGTTATGAAAATATATTAATTTTAGAAAATTCAATAAAATATTTGGGGGAAAAAAGAAATCCATATGATATAACAGAAATATATAGGGTATATTACTGTGCAGCAAAATTAATAACATATATTCGTACGAAACGGTGCAGAGCAGTAAGGGAAAGGAAGAGAAGAAAGAAAATGCTTTCATGGGAGGATCAAATGGAGAAAACTATAAAGCAAGACAAGAAGTGTCATTGTTAGAAGAGTATAAAAGAGGGAACAGATCAACAAAAATACTTATAAAGATATTCGTGATAAAAGCAACGCACAGATGTATTGCACACTATTGCAAATAATAAGCTTAGGATGTTAGCACAGGCAGACAAACTTGTAAGATATGCAGATAAATATAAAGGAAAAGTACAAAATAATACAAAGTAATCTCTTTTTTTCTGATGATCCAAAAAAGTTTTATAGAGAATGAGAAACAGAGCAAAAGTAATATAGACACCACCAAAAAAAAGAAGAAATGCGCACATTTTGGAGAAATATCTCCGAAGACCCTGTGGAACATAGAAAAGATGCTGAATGGATGAAAGTAGAAGAAACATTAAGAAGTTCAAATGTAAAGGATATACAGTGGGATGAAGTCCAAATGTAAAGGATATTAAATGGGGTGAAGTAATGGCCAGAGAAATAAAAATTAAGAAAAGCTCCTAAATGGAAAACCCCAGGCACTGATGCAGTACCTAACCTCTGGCTAAAAGTATTAACATTTTTACATGAAGATTTAGCCTTGAGTAAGAACTTTTTATATACACATCCCGAACAGACCTGGTTGACAAACAGGAAAAATGATGCTCCTTCTTAACAGTGAAACTATAACCCAGCATACAAACTGTAGACCAATAATTTGCCTTTTGATGATGTACAAACTATATACTGGAACTGATGCAAACAGAGGTTATATTCATTTAGAAGACAACAAAATTGTGGTAATAGAACAAGGGAAAGTTGTATGGAAAAAGGATCATTTATTAATAATCTCATAATGGAGAAATGCAAAAAGTGGAACAATTTAAGTATGGCATAGATAAATTACAAAAAAAAGCATTCAACAGCATTGCACATTCATGGATAAAGGAGTGCTTACCGATATATATGATGCATCCTACATTGATCAGTTAGATTACTGTGACCATGAAACAGTGACAAACCACTTTGTCATTAAATCATGATCAAGGGGAAATCATTATCCCAGGGATACAAATTCAAAAGGGGATATTCCAAGGTGATTCTTTGTCACCATTGTTGTTTTATCTTGCCTTTAACCCATTAAGCTGTTTAACATATTAGGTATTGGTTATAACTTGGCTTCCAGAAAATAAACTTGCTTAAAGATTTCACGTCTTTTTGTTGATGGCTTAAAATTATATAGTTCATCAGATGAGGTGTTGAAAGCATAACAGCAACTGGTTAAAACTTTGTCAGATGATATAAGAATGACATTGGGTCTTGATAAATTTGCAAAAGCACCATTTAAAGCAGGAAAGTTGCATTACCAAGAAAATATCAATTTAGAACAGGAATGTGATGTAAAGAAACTGGAGCAGGAAGGAGTGTATAAACATTTGTGAATCGATGAAAGATCGGCAATAAAACATGAAAAAATGCAAATAAAACTCAGTAAAGAATACTTTAGAAGACTAAAACTAATATTGAAAACATCCCTGACATCTAGGAATAAAGTCAAGCTATAAACCAAATTGATCTCCCGGTTTTAATTTACAGTTTTGATGTGATTGACTGGCTCCAAAAGGTATTAGCTCAGTTAGAGAGAAAAACAAAAAAAAAGTTTCACACTTCTTGAATGATATGTAAAAATCATTGTATGACAAAATTATATATCCCTTGCTTTGAAGGAGGTATGGGCCTCCTGGAAATTGATTACATGAATAGATCTGCAGCCGTGGGACTGCCTGCAGATTTGCCGACATAATCAGATCCAATCATAGGGAAAGATCTGATGTTGTCTGTTCAGTCTTCATCAAACCTATAGGTTTCAGTTCTGACCTTGAAATCGACTCAGCCATTAGAAAGCTAAAGCTTACACGCTAGAGCTCCTCCCATCCTAACTATACTGCCTCGCTCCCACAGATAACTCAGATCTAGTTTCATGTTAATTTTTTAAGCAGAGAGAGGGGACATATATATATATATATATATATATATATATATATGTGTGTGTGTGTGTGTGTGTATATATATATATATATATATATATATATATATATATATATATATGTGTGTGTGTGTGTGTGTGTGTGTATATATATATATATATATATATATATATATATATATATATATATATATATATATATATATATACATACTTCTATTTCCCAAACAGGCACTTCATGAAATGACAAAACATTGAGGTGAGGTTGCCTAAAAGGTAATTTTATAAACACCCAGATCACTATAAGTTAACATTTGGAAACTAACCACTTGGCCACCAGTGCTTTAAAACTAAACTGAAGCAAATCAAACCCACTAAAGTGGTGGGCTGCACCCCCCCTCACCCTCCCCAACTAAATATACCAACTCTGAGATTGCAGTGTAGTAGAGAAGGTGGCAAAGTTCAGCATGGTGGCCAAGTGGTTAGTTTCCTGGCATTAAATTACGGTGATCGGGTGTTCATAAAATTACCTTTTTTGCAACCTCATCTCAGTGTTTTGACATTTGATGAAGTGGCCATTCAGGAAATAGAAGTAGATCCATATACATGTATAGATATAGGTATAGCTATATATATATATATATATATATATATATATGTATATGTATATATATATATATATATATATATATATGTAGTATATATATATATATATATATATATATATATATGTGTGTGTACATATATATATATATATATATATATATAAATGTACAGACTCCTCATTTGCACAGCTACAACCACAGTGAATCCCCCACTGGTTTGCTGTAGCTGATGTAATCCATCTTAGCTGTTGCAGTGATCAATCGACCCTGTCTTCGGTTGAAAATTAAAGCCATGGAGAACATCAACCAGGTGTAACATCAACAAACTGCATGATAACCCCTCAGTAATAAAGGCCATCACAGTTGGACAACACATGTAAAACACATTTTTTTGTTTTCCCCATTATTTTCAAATATTCATAGTTTTCTCTGGACCAGCAGTTACTATATACCACCTGCATTAATACAAACATTATAAATAATTTATTCCCCATTTAAAGCCCATTAATGATTTGCCATTTATGCAGCCATAGAAGTACCAGTATGCACCAGTATTCTGTTCCTGTGGTCCCCAAAAATGTGGCTACCTTCTATAAGCCCTTGCTGAATGAAGCAAATTCTTGACCCTGGCATTGTTGAGTGAATTCTTATATGATCTTGGTTGACCAGTACAGGACCCAGAGAAAATCATCAGTCTGTCACTTTTTCTTCGGATAAAAAGTCTAAAACCTTGAACAGATTAGACAAGTGAATGTGCGTGCCCTGTACCTCATTGAAGCTTAGATCTTTCATCTGTTCTTCTCACTTGTCCACAGTCCATTTCTTCCAAGTGGATCAGGAACTGGAGAAACTTATTGCCCTTCTTCAGTCTAAGCTCTATGATGAGGTAATAAAGACAGTCTGTGACTGCTTCCACATTAGGTACCTCATGACCTGCTTTAACGTGGATTGTGCTGATGCTGTGGCCAAGGCAGCAGACTTAAACTTGTGTGTTTGAAATTGCCAACCTTCAGAAAGGTACTGAGGTAGTCAAACTTGGGCACCTCATTTAAGAGAAGAGGTGTTATCCAAAAGGGCCTTAAGATTCACAAAATTCGCAAAGTTTTGCCATCCCTGGTGGTGCCAGTTGAATACTTCCAAGAGGATGACTGTCAGTCCAGCATTTCAAGTCCTGGCATTACTCTAGGGTGATCAGTGTGCATGTGTGTGTTGGGTGGCGTGGGGTGGGCTGCAAATTTGTTTTGTTTAGAGAACCATTACAAATGATCAGTGGGTTCTCCATGGTTGGTGACATCTTACAGGTTTTAGGTTTGCCCTCAGAACGATCTCTACTCAGAAGTCTAAGCTTTCCCTGCAGAGTTCTTGGGAAAAATGCAGATCCTTTATCAGTAAGAGGCCACACTTCTTTTAGAATGAGGCCTGAGATTCTTCTGTCCCATCTTAGATTTCAACATCTTCAGTCGTCAGTTTGGTATATCTAGTTCCATGTGGTGATTCTCCTGGGGTTTATGTCCCTACTTTTTCAGAGAGCCTAGATGATTTCACTGGGCATAATAAATGCCTTCTGGCACATTAGTCCTTAAGTCCCCATATTAAATTCCTTTGATTTGCTGTGGGTGGAAACCACTTTCAGTACAGACTGCTTTTATTTGGTATTTATTTTTGTAACTACATTGTTTGCCAACACAAGGGCCACTATTACGAAAACCTTGAAGTAGAAAATACTCCATGTGACTCCCCCAGCTGCATGGCTGACACTTGGTAGGTTTGTGATAGGGTTTCTTTGTTCCTGGAGTGAATGCTTCTTTTATCTGCAGTCCTGCACAAGCAGTGTCCACTAACTAGAAGTCGTCTTTTCTCATCACATCTTGTAGGCATTCCTATCAACCTACAGATAGTAAAAGTCTGGACAAAGGCTCTTGAGAAATAGGTACATGTGACCAAAAATCTGGACAGGTAATTAGCGTGGCATTTACTGACCAAATATAATTACTCTCACTTCCAGCAGGATTGTTTAAACATAGAGTGGCAAGTGTGAGTCATACCATTAGTTCATTCGATTTGTTACTCTGTCTTAAATTTTATATATTTTAGATTTTCATTTGCTTTGGATTGGGTTGTAGCTAAAACCGTCCTCCCTGACATTCACTTACCTAGTAAGTAGACAGGCAGACAGTAAACGGACACAAATACAAATGTATGCTTTGAGTTTACAAAGGGGGGGGGGTAATTAAACTAATATAATCCTGGGGCAAAAAAATAAATTTTAGTCTACATGCGTTCACCAAGAACTTGAAACATGGAATTCTGCCATAGTATCCCAACACACATGCCTCACAAAAACACATTTTTCAGATGAGGTGGAAAAGCCAAGTTATGTAAAATTCATAATGCTGCAAAAATGTAAGAGCAATACTAAAGAACCATGTATGCATACACTTTCACTGGAAATATATATATATATATATATATATATATATATATATATATATTATCTAGCCTTGAAATATGGTCTGTATTACATCTGCTGCATGATACCCAAGACCTTTATGCCTTTACATAAGTGTAGCCATTTATGACATTCTAAATCAGAAGAGTTCTGTACCGCTAACATGAGCCAGTGCCCCAAACCCTCTGCTTGAGGAAAAAAAAAAAAAAACAGCGCACTTTACTGTATTAAAACTGATTGTTATATTGTAGCAGTCACGTTATTACAGATTCATGCCCCCTTCCCCCAGCACTTCCATTGAAGAGCAAAAATATCTCTGCATACCAACCATCCAAGTGGCCAGTTGCACAAAATGCCTCCCCTCCCTCCTGTCCAGACTTTCAGGTCCCATTTCTGTGCCCTACCCCAGACCCTCCTCTGTTGCATTCAAACCTGAGCACTGTAGTGCTCGTGTATGGTCTAAACTGTAGCAAAAATTTGCTACAGTTTATATCTTGCCTGCACAGTGGGTTACAGAGCTCAGGTTTTAGTTTAAAAAAAAAAAAGAGAGAGAGAGAGAGAGAAAGTTGACTACACACGGAGTGCTACGGCACTCAATTTTGACTGCAAATACAATAGTGGCTTAAAGATCAGGAACATCTGATTGCAACCCCAACACTATGCACTCATGGCAGTTGCCCCCCTCATCCTGCCTTAGCTATGCTACTGTTTTAAATGCTAACATTTAAGTAGCTCTAGTCCTCATCTGTTCCATACTGCTTAAGTATTCCCTGTGCATCATTATAGTGGTATCTTGCAGAGCAAACCAAGCTATTAAAGTTTACATGCTGATTTCTAACACTTGAGGTGATATGGCTTTTGTATTACACCTATAATATGCAATATCACCTCAAGAAAATAAGGAAACAACAAAGTGGTGACATTGCTTTTTTGATCCTTAACAGTTAAGTCATGGTAACATATGATGGCACTGAAGATAAACAAGGTTTATTCAGTTTGCACTTTAAAATTGTATAAATAATAACTATAGTTTGGTACTAATTACATGTAATACAAACTTATGTGTCTCTTCTCACCAATAAAAAGTAATGTAATATTTCACTAAGTTAATTAATTTTGATCTAAACCAACATGCACTGCCATAATGTGTGCAAGTCCAAGTGTGGTGGTTTCAAGAAAAAAGAAGCCTGATTGGAATGGAAGAGAGGGTGGACTTCAGTCCTAGCCACAGCAAAAAGGGTTATTTTGTAGATCAGTTAAAACATGACAGGCACTTACCTCATATACTATATTGTAATTGTGTTATTTTTGAATTGACAAAGGAAGAAAATACAGCCATACTTGTTACCTTTGTAACCTGTAAGAGTATTTTATCAGTTCTGACATTAATTATGTTATTTATTTGTTTAACAGTACCTCAAAATGATTCTGACTGATTTGGCAAAAAAACATTGTCACTTTGTGAGTATATGGGTTGCAGTTACATAAGGAAAGATAAGATTACAGGAGGAGTTTAAGGATTTCTCATTAATAAATATGTGACTTAGCTAATGAAAACAGCAATTCACATTTTTTCTATTTGACTCTTTAACAAAACTGGTATCTTAGCTGCTTTTAATGATTAATTTTATGTTTGGACATGTCCAATGTACAGATCTGTGTATTATTCTAATCCCTAGCATACCCCTGTCCTTTACTGTAATATGGGCTTATTTGTTTTTTTACTATGTTTTTCTTTTCTTAGGTGGTCAAGAGCCAATGAAAATCTATTTGCAACTACTGGATATCCAGGAAAGATAAACAGTCAGATACATATTCACCATTTAGGTCATCCTCAGGTACAGATTTATGTACTTAGTGTTACATGCAATCTCTTTTTATTCATGTCTGCATTTTTGACTGTGTCAGTGAATAGAGCATTTTGTTAGAAAAGGTCTACCTGTATTTAAAAACTGTAGACATATTTATTTAATAAGTATGGATATACGAATATCAAAGTCAAGAGTTAAAATCATTGCTTCTTTGTAGAGCTCTAACTAGGAAGCAGGCAGTTCATTTTTAGCTAGTGTCTCAGGTTCATATTGAATGAGCCAAATGCAGAGGGTGAGACGGAGCAGCCAGTGCCTGCACAACCATCATAAAGGGATGGTAGTGGTCTAAACTGCTTAAGTACTGGCAGCTTATGTAAGAGAGTGATATATATGACATGCAACATATGGGCCAGGGCGATGTATCTACATTTGCCATGAGCTGTACAACCAGAGAGGTTAATAAATGTGGAAGCATGGATGATCCTCTAGAGTAAGTGATTGCAGAAGTGACAAACATGAGGAAGATAATTGGGAGTATAAAAAAAAAGCCTTACTCTATTGGTCTGATGGCATCACTCTCAGTGCCACACACTCACCTCTGGAATGGAATCAATGGGTCTCTGAGGTCTTGCATCATGAGGAGAACAAATGGGCCTGGACTGTCACCATGAAAATAAATGAATGGGTCAGTTGGGAGGCCAGAACGAAAGGTTTTATGGTCATGTCTGATAAAGGTCCCGATAATTAAAAAAGGTGAAGGCTCATAAAAAAAACAAGCCCCTTTTTTAGCTGATTGAAAGTGTTAGTGTTACTAAACTGCTACTGCATTCACTAAAAGGAGCCTTTATTGTAGTCATTGATATGAGATAGTATTGTGGTAATCAGGGCTCACAAAAGGACTGGACGTACAAGATAGCTGCACAGAGTAACAGTTTAATTTCATCTCTCCCAGTGAGAAAACAGAAACTCAGAAAAGAGAGATCGTGAATTTTTCTTTTGGGGTAAATTTCAGTTACTGGCTAGTAACTGCACTGCCTGGATACCAGCAATGAAGAAATTTAGAGACCTTAAAAGAAAATCAACCACAAAAGTTGAAGAGAAGTAACTGACTGGGAAGAATCCTCCAGCTGTTCAGCAAACAAGAGTTTGACCTTCAATTTTGGTGTAAGACATGACCTCCAATGATGTAGAGAAGAAAAATAAGTCAAATGTGCTCATAGCTGATTAAAGTAAATGAAACACTGAAGGAGTATATCAATTCAAATAACAAACGGCTGGAAAAATTGAAGAAGCTTTAAAGAGAGGTACCCAGATAAGGTGAAAAAACTGCAAAAATCAGAGGTCAAAATGGAGAAAAGGCTGGCTGAGTATGATACTGCTCAAGAAGAGACGTTCCAAAAAATGGTAGACTTAAAAGACAGAGCACATAGGGAAAACCTATGATTTTCTGGTGTAGCAGAGAAACTGGAAGGAGCAGACTGTATTAATTTTATGAAAACACAAATGAGCAACCAGACTGATATTCTACAACAGTTAACAGAAAGGGCACATCATTTGTATGCTCCATACCTGTCCACAAGAAAGCATCCAAGACTTCTAATAGTAAAGATGCAATCCTAGCTGCAAAAATAGTTGATTCTGAAAAAACTGTGGGAGAAGAAATAAAATACTGAAGGTTGAAGATAGTATTTTGGGGCATTTATTGCTCACTGTATACCAGGCAGAAGATGAGTACATTTCTTTCCAGCAATCAGGGAATGTTGAGATGTAGGTATCAGATTCAAGCTGCTGAATCCAGCTACCCTCAGAATATTTTTTCCTGAGGGTCAAAGTCGTTATTTTATGCAGAACATACTAAGGAGGAAATGCAAAAGTTTGTCTATCAAAAAGTGAGCTATCAAACAGAGGGGGACTCTTGTTTATATGATAATAGAACTCATAGCCTAAATATGCCAGTGAAACCTTTTCCAGTGTCCCAAAGGAAAATCCTTGAGAGAGAAAGAAAATTGACTGGAAGAGCTAGGAATATGTTGGAAATGAACCAGAGACTGGAGTTGGGGGGATGGAGGTCAACAGGAAGAAAATCAGTTACTTGGAAATTGAGTAAATGTGGGATTACAAAGCATCAATCGGAGTTGTGAAATATGGCGGAAAAAAGAAAGACCTAGAAATATTTTACTTTTTTTTACTTTGTTAAGCTTGCAGGGGACTCCAAATCATATGCCCTACTTCATGTCATTAATATTTGGAAGAACATTAAGGTGAGGGGAAAAAGGAAAGAGGTAACTAAGTATAACAATTTTAACACATGACGTATACTGCATATTATGTAGAAAAGCATTTTCAGTTAATTTGGTGTGTTGTAGAGATATTAATTTTTTCTTCTTTAGTTGTAAGAAATGTAGGCACTGCAGTGTAAAAAGAGAAGAAAGCCTGGACAAAAGTATGTTTAAAATAATAGGATGTAAGCTTAGGCTTCTGATCTGAGAGGCTGTAAAAGTATACAGAGCATGATGCAAGTAAAATTGATATGTTTTTTCTTTACTTTTGTATACGGGAATGTCTGGATTAATGCTCTTTGCTTGAGCTAGTAAGATTTTAAGTGGAAACAAGTATGTAAAAGAATATTGAATGCCTCCTCAAGGTTGGGTTACAGATCCAACCCTTGGATCTGACTCTGCCACATTTTTACAGACTAGGATCCAAGTCTTGAGGTCCTCCCACTTTCCATAATGCTCTGTCATTTGCCTAACTCCCGCAGATCTTGTTTGCTGCTGGCAGTGACAGACGTAGTTTGTAGAGTCTCGAGCCTTTTTGGATAGCAGTGGGAATTCTTTCGTAACTCTTTATGATCCTTAAATCTTCGTAGCAGATAAGTGTTTTTTTTCTTTGATTCCCTCCACTTTCCTCCCCCTCCTTAGCAGTGTGAGGTTAGAATTTCTTCCTTCTTTCCTTGTCCTGCCATTGGGCTTTGCCTGCATTTTCTTTCTCTCTTACCCTTTCTAGCTGTTGATGCATGTGGGTGTTGTATTAAAAAAAAAAAAAAAAAAAAAAGATATATATAGATATTTAGAATTATTTTTGGTAGTTAGTTAAGTGGTAAACCATTTTTTTTTCTTGAGTGCGTGTATTTGCTGTTAAGGCTTTTGTGGTGTTGGTTTTCAGGCAGGTACCATTCTTTTCTCAGCTGTGTCTGATAAACCAGCAGGTTTTAAACGGTGCTCAGAATGCGGATATAAATTCCTCATTCTGATGCACACAGCCTAGGTGTTGGGCCTAAGCATATTCGGTCGGGTTGTTCCATTTGTGAGGGGGTTTAACCCCAAGGCTATCACAGACTGCAAAAGTAAATTCTCAAGGGTCTTTTACCTGGTTCTTCAAATTCCTCTCCAGAGGCTCAAACCCCCTCTAAGAGTGTGGCGCAGAGTAGGATCAAAGAGATCTACTTTGGCTCTTGTAGATCTGAAGCACTCTTCTGATCCAAGAGGCATTTTTTATATTGTCATTTCTCCCAAAGCTTTGACCTCCACCTCGGATCCTAAGACTCTGACAGCAAGGGGCTGCATCTCCCTCTGGACTGTAGCAGATGCCTGTCAGGCACTCTAGGCCTCTGTCAGTAGCTTCTTCCAGGTCTTCTGGGAGCCTCTCGGATGTCAACATGAATAGAATGATCGGGAAGATCCTCAAGACTCAATTCCCTTTCGGGGTTTTGTCTGCTCCATCCACTATGGCTTCTTTGAGCATTTCCCTCCCAGCATAGTCTCCTTCTGTGATCCATCCCTTGGTATCATTGACCCAGGATCGTAGCCAACCAAGAGAGCTGGGGTCAGATTGAAGGAACTACCCTTCTATCCGACTGTGGCCCTAACATTCTCTGCTCTGATGTCGTTAGACCGCAGTGGGTCTCAGATCCGGGATGTCCCTGTTGGATCTTGGGGGCTTGGCTCCGACTCTGTCAGAGCCGTCTCTTCCTCTCAGAGCTTCAGTGCTGGACAGTTAGGGTGAGATTCTACCGGGAACCCATGGCTTGTGGGTCCATACCTTTTCTTCTTCAGTAGCCTCAGCTCCTGTGGAACCGTGGAGGAATTCGCCAGGTCCTTTGGCATTCCAACTTGTAGAAAGGACTTTCTCTAGTCATAGGGATCTGGTCTGCCTAAGTTATGACCCTCCCCTTTGACCCCCCCCCGGATCAGAGAATTGAGCCTGTCATGCCTAGCCAGAGTCAGCCCATCCAGTCAAGTCTCCAAACTCTTCCCCTAGAAGGAGCCCCCCCTTCTTCTGAGGGGGGCTCCTACAGAGGAGATCCCGTCACAAGAAGACATGCAAAAAGATGCACATCAACTCCCCTTTGGAGTCCATTACAGAGGGCATGGACTTTGATGAAGGGGAAGGATCCCTGAGATCACCATCGCAGGATGTCTCCTTTGGAGACATTTAGAGACCCTGAGGCAGAGAAGTGGTTGGTTAGCAACCTCCTTTTTTGGAAGGGTCCCTGTTTTTGGAGGCTTTCAAGATGGGCCCATCTACTTCTTGGGTGGTCACCCCAGCAGACGAGCTCTTGGATTTAGTGTCACACCGGGCCTGGAAGGAACCAGATTCTGTTGAACTGATTCTGAAATGACCAGATAAGTTTTTGTTCCCCTAAGAGACAGACCATACTGGACCAGCGGTATTGCAGTTGATGCCATGGTTGTGGCAGCAGCAACCAAGAAGGAGCTAGCTCCACCAAACAGGGAGTCCAGAGCGATAGACATAGGATAGATAGGTGTTTACCCCTCAGATACTTTCTTGCTGAGAGCATTAAACTACCTAGCACATTTTACTTGATTGCAGAGGGATCTGGTTAAGGAACTCTCAGACTCTCTAGCAGATATCTTGTCGATGGAAGACTTCAAGAAAGTCTCCCCTCGACTGACAACTCTCTCATCCTTGTCCAATTCTTCCATGAGGCTTATCTCCCATTCCACGGAGGGCACCTCAGTGGCAGCTATGTCAGTTATTGCTATTAGAGGACATGCCTGGATGAGGCGTTGTGATTTCGTAGAACCCTTTAAGGCATCCTTTGTGAATGCCCCGTTTGGGTCTTCTCTTTTGGAGCCATCTGTCAAAAGACCCTAACTTGCAGCGAGGGGGAAGGAAAGACCTTAAATGCCAATTGGATCAGGTTTTCAATGTGTCAGCGCATCTTTTCTAGAAACCAGCGCAATGAAAAGAAAACCTGGTTCCAAAAATCTCAGCGGTCTTACCAGGATCAGCACTGGGATTCTTCCTCTAGAGGCAGAGGAGGAGAGGATTTCAATAGGAAATGCCACCCTAGGGGCAGAAGGGGACCACAGAATCAGGACTTCAGAGAACTTTTCTCTGATAAGCCCTATCAGTGCTCCTGAAGCACCGCCCAACTGCTCAGCTCTGGTGGCAGTCGGGGGTTGTTTTTCACTGCACTCAACCTCCTGGACTGATATAACACAAAATAAATGGGTGTTAAAGATTATAGCCAGAGATTATTATATTTCCTTTTTCCTTCTTCCACCAGAGTTAATGAAACCCCCCAATGTTCCACCCAGTCAAAGGGAGTGTTCAGTAGCAGCAATTTGAAAAATACTGCAAAAAAAGAGTTATCCAAGAGGTCCCAACCAAACAAAAAGGATTCAGAACTTACTTGTGCTGGTTTTTAGTCCCAAAGAAAACCAGGGACCTGAGACCCATTTTGCATCTAAGCAAACTGAGACTGTTTGTAAAGAAGGCAAAGTTCTGAATGGTTACGGTCCAGTCCATTTTACCACTTTTGCGAAAGGATGATTGGATGTGCTAAGTAGATTTAAAGGACAAGTACTATCACACCAAAATAGACAGATGCTCCAGATGTCATTTGCGCTTTCGACTGCAAGACAGAGTCAGTGCCAAGTCGGAGCTCTGCCCTTTGGACTCACCCCCCCCCCCCAGGGTGTTTAACAAATGTATGGCAGTAGTCGCACCTCACCTGGGACTGCAAGGACTCCTGGTGTTTCCATATCTGGACGACTGTCTCTTCACTGCCCCAACCAGGCATCAACTACTCCAGGCCAGGGATTACTTTTTCAACCTTGCCAATCATTTGGGTAATACCATAAATCTGACAGTCAAATCTGTCTTTTGTTCAGAGTTTAGATTTCATCGTGGCCTCCTTGGATACAGTGAATCAGATTGCAGCTCTTCCCCCTCTTAGTGTACAGACTTTGAGAGATCATGTTCAAGCCATCTTAAGCCGGTCTTCCCTTCCAGCAAGACTGATAACTTCAGGCTGTCTGATCTATGGCAGCTTGCCATTCCCTTAGTACCATTAGCAAGGTTTTTTATGAGAATGCTTCACTGGACCTTGGCTGTTCAATGGTGTATTCTCTACCAGCCTCTGTCTGCTCCTATCAAATTGACTTCTGTTTGCAAAAAACATCTCCATAGTGACTTCTGTCGGACAACCTGACAATCGGCAGACCTTTTCTTCTTCCTTCCCCCTTCAGCCACTGTGACCACAGATGTTTCCCAGTTTGGGGGGGGAGGGGGCATTTGAAGGGAAAGATGGTCAAGGCACATGGTCACACATACAGACCAGATTGCATATCAGTGTTCTGGAGATGAGAGCAGTCCTTCTCATGCTGCAAGCTTTTCAGCACGTTCTCCCTCTAGGAACTATTGCGATCCACACAGACAACATATCAGTGGTGTGGTACATCAGCAAGCAAAGAGTAACCTGCTCTTACCCAGTATGCAGAGAGATCATGAGGGTCTAGGAATGGGCGATGTCTTCGGAACACTTACTACTTGCAACTCGCATACCGGGGAAATCCAGCATTCTGGTGTACAAACTCAGCAGGTCCATCCTGACCCCTTATGAGTGGTCCCTCAGTCAGTTAGTAATGGACATGACTTCCAGCCATTGGGGTCAACCCTGCTACGACTTATTTGCATCCCTCCAGAACAACAAGTGTAGCAACTACTTTGCTCTGATCCACCCTCTGGGGGGAGAGTCCCTGAGGGACAATCTGGTTTGCAATTGCCCCCCCCCCCCAGTCTCCTTTGTGCTTATCCTCCTCTACCCTTTATCCCACAATTTCTACAGAAACCAAAATGTTTGAAGACCTTGGTAATCATTGCCACAAATAATAAAAATAGAAAACGCAGGAACCATGAGGCGTGTAAAAGTAAAAAGAATTTAATCCAACTGATGCAACCATGAGGCGTATAAAAGTAAAAAGGCCTTAATCCAACTGATGCATCAGTTGGATTAAAGTCTTTTTACTTCTATACACCTCGTGGTTCCTGAGTTTTCTATTTTATTGTTATTTGTGGACTTGGCTAACCAGGATTTATGGCTCAGATTTTGTGTTTTGACTTTACTTTAATCCTCGTTGCCCCTTACTGGCCTCATCAGATTTAGCTTCCTTTTCTCTGGTCTCACCTGAAATATTCTCCATGGATACAGGAACCCAAACAGGACCTCCTTCTTCACCTGATAGAGGGTTTTCACCCCAATCTAATATCCCCTCAAACTGACTGCTTGGTTTCTCCACTTCCAGTAATTGTACAAAGGCCCAGGCTTGTTTCTCTTGTCAGAGATATTCTACTAGCTTCCCAGAAACCAACTACCAAGAAAGTCTGTAGGAGCAAATGGAAGAGATTTGTCTTCTGGGCTTTCAAAGAGAACATTGATCCCTTTTCAGCTCCAGTATCAGCTATCCTTCTTTTCCTTGTGTTTCTTTTCAAAGAGGGAGGCAGTTTCTGTACTATCAGACTTTAATTGGCATCCATCTAGAACTTCCATTCCAGTAATATTTTTGGTCACCCCGCAACCTCCAAATTGTGCAAGGCTTTCTTGAAAGGAATCTTCCTCCTCAGACCTCCAGTTAAAGACCCTTCCCTGCCATGGGATCTTACTGTGGTCTTACAAGGGCTAATTCAAAAATCATTCAAGCCAGCTAGTGATTGTGACTTAAAAGTTCCTCTCATAGAAGACGGTCTTTCTTATCACCATTACTTCAGTGAGAATAATTTCATAGATCTGGGCACTGTCTTCTAAGCCTCTGTACATCATCTTCCTTAAAAGATGTAGTGGCCCTTCTCACGAATCCCTCTTTCATGCCCAAGGTAGCTACAGAATCCAAACTCAACCAGTCCATAGAACTGCCAGTTTTCTTTTGGAATTTATCTAACAATGGAGAATGTATGTTACATTTGCTTGATGTTCATAGACAGTTATGATTTTATCTTCACAGGACAAAACCTTTTTGAAAATCACCCCGATTTATGTCTTTTTTTCATAGCCACCTAGGTCAGGCAGTTTCAAATGTTACTCTTGCTAAATGGATAACAGACTGTATTACTTTGATTTATGCCAAGAATGGATTACAGTTACTTTGGCCACCTAAGGCCCATTCAGCTAGGTCTATGTCCACCTTGTCTGCCTTTTCTTCCAGGACATCTTTAGATGATGTCTCTGCTGCAGACACTTGGTTAAAAACTCATACCTTTGTCACTCATTACAATTTAGACATTGCTTCCAGGAGCAGGGCTTTCTTTGATTCTGCAGTGCTCCAGCATATCCTTTCTTGAGGCCACCCAGGAGTTGTATAGCTGGGAATGCTGATCTAACCATGAGGAGGAATGAAAGGGACAACATCAGATTTATAGGTTGTGTACTTACCATAACTTGGTATCTGTGTTCTCCTCTTTCATTCCTCCTCACCTTCCCTCCCAGCCATCCCCCTACCTGGTGCTCTAGAAGATCTGGGAAGAATTGTTTAGGAACTGATGTTCATGGTTTTGAGCCTCTGGGTTCCTAATTCTTAATTCTTTGTATTTCTCTGCACACTATCGGCTATTTGAGCAGCACACTTGATCTGAGGGAGTTAGGCAAAGGACGGAGCATTATGGGACGTGGGAGGAGCTCGAGACTTGGATCCTAGTCTGTAAAAATGTGGGTTGGATCTGTAACCCAACTGTGAGGAGGAATGAAAGAGGACAACACAGATACCAAGTTATGGTAATTGCATAAGTTATAATTTTCCTTTAGCAAATAAATATTCACAGTGCAACATGAGAGGCTTGTAGTTGAAGACAGCTGGGCATCTGGTTCTCATGTTTCTATAAAAACAATCTGATAGGGGACCAATAAAAACAGAATGCTTTTTTCTTTCAATGGATAAAAGAAAATGTTTTTTGAAAGCATTCAAGTTCTTTTCTACGTCTGGGAGAGGAATAAAGATAAAACTAAGTAGAAGCACATCTTGTACCATGCATCTTCGCATGAATAACCTATGTCATAGGTCAGTTAAAGCTTGTGGGTGTAGCTGTCAGTCTGGAACAGTTGTTTCTATTAGGAGGATTTGTGTGGTTGTATTAAGTTAATAGATTATGGGATGTTCTGGGGTGTGTTTTTCTTTTCTTTTTTTTCTTTGTTTAAGGGTTTTCATTAAAACAATAAGTGTTATAAGATGTGGCATAAGTTCAAATGGATATGACAAGAAACAACTGTACAAAAGATCAACCTGCCAAGTATTAGTGTATGCATGTAACACAAAAGCTGAAACTAGACATTTTACAAAAAAGCTGTTCTACATAACAGGTGGGAATAATAACTTTGTATTACAATGGCAACACATTCCATATTATCTTTGAACTTGAATGGTCTCCCAAGTATATACAAAAAAAAGAGTAGTGAACTATATTAAGAAATGTAGATTGCAAATAGCTATGGTACAGGAGACATTTGAAAAGAACTGAACATGTGAATTTGATAAAGAAAGGATTTCAGGATGGTTATTCAGCAGAATATCTGGGGCAAAGGAAAGGGGGAGTACTTATATTAAGTGCTAGAAGACCTCCAGTAGTGAGAGAAGAGGAAAAATATAATAATGGAAGATTTGTAGTAGTAAGGGGCTACTGGAAAGGGAAAAGGAATATGCTGGCATGCATTTATATTCCACCTAAAACTGCAACAGTAGAGTTTAAGAAAATGATGGGATAAGTAATCTGCTATCAGGGAATATTACTTGTAGGTGAAGACTGGAATTTGATTTGCAACACTTAGGATGTATCTTGGGTTCTAGAAGGGAAAATATAATAAGAGGGCAGATTTTTGAAGAAATTTATGAAAATATTTGGTATGGAAGATGTGAATTCAGTAGTATGAGCTGAAAGAGAATTTGCATATTATTCTCCAAGGTACAAAAACTGAGCTAGGCTAGACAGAAATTATATTTCTCAGAACATGTGCATTTAATTGAAAGTATTGATACACATCAACTATTTCAAATCACTTGCCAATAAAAACTGGACAGTTGTGCTTCCCTGCCTGTCTGTTAAATGGAGAGGAATTTAAGAAATGGGTAGTGGAAATTTTTCGGGAAGACGGAAATTTCTTCAGAAAATATTGCAAAGGAGTAGCATAAAATCAAAGTGGAGTTTAAAAATAGGGTAGAAATAAAAGAAAAAGAGATGGTTAAGAAGCGACAAGAATTATTTACAGGGATGGACAAAGGTTAAAGTATTGCAGAATAGGGGGTATCTTACAGAACAAGAAGAGGTGCAACTACAGGGAAAGTAAGGGACTACGTGGACTACGTGGATACTGTGCATGAGTTTAGAAATAATGCTTTTAAGCAACTTTTTGATAACTCCAGAACACAAAAGCTCCATCAGATCCAACTTCATATAGGGCCCATTTTGATTCAAAACCATGAGTATTAAGTGTTTATGTCTATAATGGTGAAAAGAATGGCACAGGTGATGCCACAGTTGATAGATATGGATCAATGGGATTTTGTGGAGTGGAGGCAAATATTTGACAACATTAATAGAACAATGATGATCCAGAGGGAAGCAGAGTGTAAGAAAATACCACTGTTGTTACTGGGTCTTGATGCAGAGAAAGCATTTGACAGAGTAAGCTGGGATTTTATGAGTAAGGCAAAGGAAGCATTTGCATTCCCCTGATATAATAATAATGTTAGTTTGTAGGATATATGAAGGATTGGAGGTGAAAATTAAAGTGTGTGTGGGGGGGTCTTTTTTGATAAGTTCTATTTGAGCAGGGAATTGGGCAGTAGTGTCCTGTTTCCCCTTTATTAATTGCATTGTATTTAGAACCATTGGCAAAGAAAATAAGGGACTCACAAATTCAAGGATATAATTGGTATAGTAATCAAGAAAACAAGAAAATGAAATTTTAGTGTTGCGGAACATTCTGAGATGAAGTCTTTTCAGGATACAAAATTAATGAAGATAAGTCAATAGCTGTAAACTATGTACCCACATATGAATTGGTGCAGCTGTACCCATATTTATGGAGATATGGTAAAATAAAGTACTTAGGAGTATGGGTTAAAAAAGATTCTGTTATGGCAGTTAAGGGTATTTGGGAAGAGACTAGACAAAAGATAATACAAAAACTAAGAAACTGGAGGATATGGAGAGCAATATTCAAGCAGTGAAAAGATTTTTAGTTCCTTTAGTTTTCTACAGAGGTCAGGCATATTTTTATCAACCAGAGGAGAAGTTGCTAACTGCAATTAATAATAAGTTAAAAGATTTTATCTGAGAGGGAAGAGGGCAAGAATCAAGTGGGATAAGTTGATCCTTCCAATAGAACAAGGTGGTTTGGGATTACCCGATTTCAAGGGGTATTTCAAAGCTACATAGTTGAGGCTACTGTACATAACACAAGCAGAAAGCAATAATTCAAAGTGGAAAGGGAAAAAGATGAAACAGGGGATCTTGAATGCATATCCTTAAGGATAATAACAGTAACCATACAGAATATTATATACATAAAGTAATAGAAAGTATTCTAAGAAGTAAGCCAACACACTAGAAAGGAGAAAGGAAAATATCCTTCTATTCACATGTTGCAGTATTCTGTACTCTTGGGTCTACTCCTCTTGTTACCCGAACATCCAGTCAGTCTTCAAAAGTTTGTAGTCACTGTAAGGTGCATGGGACATCTGACATGGCTAGACGTGCTTGGGCCATAAAAGTGATGTCTGCATGCACCAGACCTCAGAACTCCTCTGCCTCCAGTTGAATGTCAGCTGTTCCTACCGTACCAGCCGTCGGATCTAGGATGTTTGAGATAAGTACCCCACTGGTGGCCCTTTGTTTTTAAGTCATTGCATGCTAGTGCTTATTCATGTCATCCAGAAGTGGTAAGTGCAAGTGCGGCCTTCAGATTCCCAATAAGGATGCCCACAAGCTCTGTCTCTCTTGTTTAGGACAATTTCACGATCAGAAGGCCTGTCCCATTTGCCAGGTCTTCGTCCCAAAAACTCTGCGAAGCAGATTCCACACTTTAAGTATATACCTGGAGAATCATTGTCTCAAGCAGTTAGCATTAGGTATGGAGGGGCCGTCTGATCTGCCTGCCAAGCTGCCTAAGAAAAAGGCCTGTAACTGCGACCTCAGCCTCCCAACGTTCATCCTGTGGCTGACGAGCTGGAGGAACAACAGATTACCACCAATACGGGTACCAATGTGGAAGCTGCAGAACCCTGTGCGGAAGGCACATCCTTTGAAGCCCTGCTGATGTCTGCTTCCAACGCCGAGGGGGTAACCCAAGCTTGAATTTGCTTACCGGGTGGATCCCTCCACTTCCACGCTGCCGTCCGACCCCAGGCCTACTCCAGTCCAGATGCCTGCTAGGCCTTCCTTAAAGAAGAAAGAAAAGAGGAAGCATACCTCTCCTACTGTAGAAAGTCAACCAGATTGGCAGGCTTACTTGCAAAGCCTTTTTAATGCATTTATGGCCTTGAGACCTGCTGCTTCACTAGCTACACCAGTCCCCTCCCCTGTGTTGAATCCTAAGCCCCAAGCCTTAGACTCTTCTCAGGTGGAAGAGGAGGAATCCTCTGAGTCCTCCTCAGAGGAATCACTCTTCTGTGTTTCTCAACCCCCTCACTTTTGGCTATGCCTCCCCAGAGGAAGAATCTGCTGAAGCAGATTCCTTCACAGAAGATCTCACCTTTGGGGAAACCATAGCTAAGCTGAGGGAGCACTTTAAATGGGATTCATCTGAGATGACAGAGATGCAGAAAAGATATTATAATCTCGTCCAGATGGATCACCCTGCTCCTTCAGCTATTCATCCAGTACTGCCAGCATTCCTTGATGCTTTCAGTGCAGTTTCCTTGAATCCAGACTCACAGCCCCCTGCTCCCTGCAGGCTTGATAGGTTTTAAAGTTCCTGAGACAGCTAAATTCCTAGTGAAATGCCCTGCAGCAGACCCAGGCACAATCTCAGTCTCTACAGTGGAGAAACATCACTACAGACAGGTGGGGGTCTTATCGTTAATAAAAAATGGGTACTTTATGACATGGATCACTCCACCAGCTGGGAGGGGGTATCCCTCAGCCCTCCAGGGAACAGCTCACTCTCCTTCAAACAGTTTTGGACAACCTCACAGCCCAGGGCACCATCCAGCCTGTTCCACAGACATAAAGGGTGAAAAGCTTCTATTCCAGGCTCTTTCTAATCCCAAAAAAGATGGACCCTGGAGACCAGTCCTGGACCTCTCCCAACTAAATCTTTTCCTGCAAGTGCCCACCTTCTGGATGCTCACCTTGTAAACTCTCTTCCCTTTGATCTTGCCTCAGGGGTTTATGGCCACCTTGAACATATAGGATGCCTACCTTCACATACCCATAAGGCCCAATTTCAGAATATACCCAAGTTTCTTTCTGGCCTCGTCCCACTATCAATTCTTGGCCTTGCCCTTTAGTCTCCCTACAGCACCAAGGGTCTTCACCAAGTGCCTGGCACTAGTGATAGCCTTCTGCAGGACTCAAGGGATCCAGATGTTCCCTTACCTAGATGACCTGCTCATCCAGGCAGATTGCAAAGAATCCCTCCTGCTCCACTTGGAGAGAATCCTCCCCTCCTGTAGACACTGGGTTTCCAGATAAACTACCCCAAGTCCAACCTGACCCCTGCCCAGGACCTAGTCTTCCTAGGGTACAGGAACCCCGCCAACACAGGAAATGTACACAGATGCCTCAGATCATGGTTGGGGAGCAACTTTGGGCTCCCTAAAAGTCTAGGGTGCCTGGCCAGACTCCCACAAACAAGAGCACATCAATGTGAGAGAGAGATGAGAGCAATTCTTCTAGCCTTGAAGGCTTTTCAGCCCAAAGTGAAACAGGGCCCTCTAAAACTATTCACAGACAATACTACAGTTCCGTGGTATGTCAGCAAACAGGGGGAACAAAGTCTTACTTGCTATGCAGACTAGGTCTTCTAGTGTGGGAATAACACTTCAGGCAGTTTACATCCCTTCAGAACAGAACTCTTAGACACTTTAAGCAGGTCCATGTCACTGTCACATGAATGGATGCTCCACAGGGATGCATTCCTGGATCTAGTCCACAGATGGGGTACACCTCAAATAGATCTGTTTGCCTCTCCCATGAACAGACAGTGTCCCACCCTCTAGGGCAACGGATGCCTTTTCACTTTCTTGGAAGGAGATGTTTCTGTGTGCATTCCCCCTTCTCTCTTACAGACACCTATATAATGTGGATGTGTTCACAGTCCTGCAGGAGGCCAGTAAACCTAGTACAAGGAGATCTTGTGTATCCAATTGGAAAAGATTCTTCATATGGTGTCTCCAGAGACATTTGGACCCATTACAGAGTGAGGTCCCTTTAGTTCTGTCCTGTGTGTGTAAACTCTTACAGACAACATACTCATCCATCAAGGCTCATCTGTCTGCCATTTCAGCTTGTCTGCCTTTGGAATGCCCTCTGGCTTCCAGATTGCCCGCAATGTTGTTTTTAAAGGGAGTACTACATCTCAGGCCCCCCAAGAAGCCCATCCCCCCTCCATGGGACCTGAATTATGTTTTGGAGAAGCCCACAGTACCCCCATTTGAACCAGCATCTAAGGCTTCCCTGAAATACTGCACATGGAAAACAATACTTGTGGCCTTAACTTCAGCTAGAAGAGTGTCTGAGTTACAGCTCTCATGGCCATTCCCCCTGTCTCATATTCCGCAAAGACAAGGTAACTCTTAGAACCAACCCATCCTTCATGCCCAAGGTGGTCAATGAGCTTTCCTTAAACCAAGCCATCCACCTCCCCACCTTCTTCGCCCACCCACAAAGTGACAGTGAAAAAGTCTTACACTCCCTTGATGTGCACAGACAGCTTAGGTTCTAACTGCACAAAACTAAGTCCGTCAGGAAGTCTGCCCAGTTGTTTGTCTCCTTCCACCACAGGGCCTTGGGGAAAGCAGTAACAAAACGCACTATCTCGGCCTGGATTTCCAGGGCTATTACCTTCTGCTATACACAGCATGGGAAATCATTAGGATACAAGGTTAAAGCACACTCCAACAGGGCTATGGCTTCTTCAGGAGCCTGTTTCAAAGGTTTGGACACCTCCACTATTCTAGAGGCAGCCACTTGGACATCCACACATTCACCAAACATTACAAGCTAGACCAAATCTCTAAGTCCAAGCCTGGATTTGCCAGGGCTGTCCTCCATGGATTCACAGAGCATTTCTCCAGGTCACCACCCTTTTCCTCAGTGAGCTTTAGCACTCATCCAAGAGTACAGAATACTGCAACATGAATAGAAGGACATAGAATAGTTGTGTAAAATCTTACCATAACCATAGATGTCCTCCTCTTCCATGTTGCAGTATTCCTTCCCTCTCTCCTGCCCCTCCTGTTAACATGCATTTCCCTTCTTGGATGGCACAGGACTTGCACAGCTTGGTCCTAGGACTGGGGTCCAACTGGGAAGCACAGTTCTGAGGTTTGGTGTGTGCAGATGTCACGTTTATGGCCCACGCTCGTCTAGACATCCCATGCACTTTGCAGTGACTACAAACTTGTGAAGACTGGCCGGATGTTCGGGTAGCAAGAGGAGACCCAAGAGTACAGAATACTGCAACATGGAAGAGAAGGACATCTGTGGTTATGTTAAGATTTTACACAACTATTCTTTCTGCTGATAGGGATGTTTGCAGTTAGAGGTACAGAGAATAGGCAAGAAAAGGCTGAAATTTTCTGGAGAAAACTGGCAAGAGAACCAAGGGTATTGGAAGCAAATAATTAGATAGGGAAAGGTAATAGAATGGGAAGAGGCCAAGAATACATTTGAATCGCAGGCTAGATATTACCTTCCCTATCAAGAATTGATAATGGAGTATAGGCAGAGAGAATGGAATAAGGAGATCCTAAGTGAAAGACCAACACTGGTGGAGTTTTTAGTAGAATCTAGAACAGAAGCTACTGTTAAAAAAAGGAATAATTAGTAGGGCATATAAAATATTGCATGATAGCTATAGGAATCAATCAGAGAAGGCTAGAAAGGATTGGGTAACAAGAATGAATAAAGACTTCACAAAGAAACAATCAAAGGATATATGTATGGCTCCCAAATATACAGTAAAGTCTAGAAGATTTAGCATTTTTGCTTGGAAGTGTTTGCATAGGTATTTTACACATCAAGCAGAATATTTCTTCAGGTAGACTGCAAATGTTGGAGGTGTGATGGGAAGAAAAAGGTAATTGGGAACATATTTTTGGAAGTTATTGAACTGGCAGACTTTGAGCTGTGGTACAGAACCGGAATTGCCTAGTCATAGTAAGGCCTTGTTGAGTTTAGTTCTGGTGACTACCAAAAATCAATTACTAGAAAATGGAAATCAGTGTAAACCAACCGTACTAGAAGTAGTGAATATAGTAACAGAGGTAAAAGAACTGGAAGTAGTGTCTTAAGAAAAGGGCAGGAGAAAATAACATAGAAGAAAATTGGAGTTGTGGAAACAATATGTGCAAAATAATGTTTTAGAGGAGGAATCAGGTTTGAGGGAAGGCTGGAATGAAAGTTCGATTGGCAATGACTGTATAGATTTATGATGCAAAATGTTTGCAACTGGAAATATGTCAATATGGTTTGTTTTCATTTATATAAATCTATGATTGCCTATGTCATAAGTGATATTTCAATAAAAGGTGTTTCTTGCTTAAAAAAGACTTACATAGGAGTATATTTTTCAGTCTGTATTGCTAGTACTTGTTGCAGAATATGCTTTTTGGTCTTGACCACATGGCCCGAGTATTTGTCTTAGTGATATTACTTCAAGGGGTCTGATGCAGTAAGCTTGACTTTTCTGATTTCCACCATGGACTCTGTCAGCTGCTAGTTCTTTTGCTAACTCAGTCTCCTGAGTACAAAGAGATTTTGTAACCATTTGATACACACACACACACACACACACACACACACACACACACACACACACACACACACACACACACACACACACACAAGCGCGTGCATATACACACACACATCCCAAGGCATCTTTATCCCACTGTAGGAGGTGAGGCTTCCAACCCTTAAAAGTACAATGAGCAAAATGACACGTTGCTGAATCCATTTAATTGACTTTGTACCTACTGCATTCTGTCATACAAGGAACTGACAGTAAATACCATACTCCTCTACCAACCAGTCTGTAGTAGTGTTGTCACATATTCCTTTTATTTTCAGTTGGTAAGCATAAATCAATTAAATGGATTTAATAGCTTGCATCTTTACTGGTTTCTGAGAGATGTTTGTATGTGAGATTTCTGTCACACTACAGACTGTGATGTGTTCATTGTCGTAATGTAATTGTCTTGGGATATTAGATTCTCAAACCCGGAATCCCTACTTTTTTTTTTTTAAATAACTTGTGCATTGTGGTTGTTACCCTGTTATACTACTTTGGAAAGTTCCAACATTCAATACCCAGGGTGACTAAACATTGTCAGTGTTCCTCTTGCCACTGGACCACAAAAAGAGTTACATGTTGTGTTTGGGTCTAGACTATGTTGCCAGGGGGATGCAGAAAATTCAAGCAGTTAACCTAAAAGCCCTTAATAACCATCACAGTAATATAGACCAGAAGCCTGCCTCATTGCTTTTGGGCTAGTGCTAGTTAAAGAAAGACCCTAGTGCACCAGCCAGCTAGAATCCATTCTCTGAGGTCAGGCAATAGAAAGGAGCAAGATAAGGGACGACAACGCTATGTCATGATTTTTTTGTTGCTTGCAGTATGCCCTTAAAATTCATGCTGGCCTACAGACCCTTATGAGTTGTGCTTTTCTCATCTAATTCTTTAGTGAGGCATTGAGGTTATACTTGTTTCATATCATCTGCAAGTATGATTGTACATGTAGAAACAGACTTTTTCTGTAAACCTGAGAAGTGTGATTAGAGATGCACCCATTCTTGGAAACAAAGTTATCACATCTGGATCGAGTCCATGAGTCCCTAGGCATATGTCTGAGGTTACATTTTTGTGCAGAAATTGTACTCCTTCTCTCACTGAGTTGAGGGTAGCTCACTAGTGAGGGTTGAGCGGGCTCAGTTATGCCCACTGGGGCATATTTTTGTACCAGTATTACATTTCAGGATTTCTAATCCCCTGTAGGAAATGACTTTATGACAGAGAGAGAGTACTATTCAGTCATACCATTTGATACATCTTTAAGATTTGGTGAAGGGTTCATAATTTTGGGTTCTTACTAAACTTATGGCTAAAGGAGATCATGGAGAAGCTCAGTCATATCACACAATACTGTTCGGAGATTAACAAGCTCCACCATTAATCAGACTTTCTCCACACATCTCAGGTGAAAATTTAGAGTTGTTCATCCAGTCATCCAGACTTATTTTTAAAATTTTCCCAGAAAGTATTCTGATATGTAATAGCATCCAATTCCAGAAGTGGAGGACGCCTTTGGGTCATGTGTCTGTCTTGCTGTCCTGATAGAGTTGGTGTGGAGATAGCTTTAGGATTCAAAACTGGTTCTGTTTAGACAAAGGATTTCAAAAGTGCTGGGTCATTCATAACATCGAGGGCTAAACAGAGATTGCCCATCAGGAGTATGACACTGAGTAGAGGGACAGGGTTTTTAGACTGTCAGAGTAAGTAAGGATGTTCTTCGTGTTTCACTGTTGCAGTCATCACACTTGGGTTATCTGTCTGCAGGTAGCCCTTAGTCGGCCCGAATACCAGAGACTTAGTATTTCTGCATCACACGCTGTCACTCCAGGACTGACGTCAGGTCGTCAGGGGTATAAAAACAGGCAGCCGACGCCATTACACCAGTCTTTCTTGCTGAGGAGCCCGATGCAGAAGCAGTTCGTAAGTGCCGGTCGGCCGCTACCTGAATTTTCGTTTACGAATTTAATAATCCTGGAGTCTTCTAAAGCTAATTATCCAATTGGGGATCCTTTTTCCTTGCTTTAACCGATGTCAGAAAAAGTTAACAATTGTCTTGCCTGTGGAAAGCAAATAACTCACAGAAATTTTCATTCCTACTGCATCACCTGTTTAGGCCCAGACCACGATGTCCCTCGCTGTCAGTTTTGTGCCTTATTTAATGCCCGAACCATTCGTCATTGGGCGCTCTCTGTTGTCAAATTCTTTTGCTCTCAATCTCCATATTCTGAAATGGCTTTGGTAAGCCATCCAACTACCAATGTTCCAAAAACATAAAGATAGAGACAGACGGCATAGGTCCAAAACAGCCGATGATGCTTCCATTAAGCTAGTTGCCAGTCTGCCAGTACTCAGTGAGGCGCTTTCGCAGCCCCTGATGCTCGCTTCAGTGGATTTGCAGGCCTCTACTGAGACCCATTCAGAGTCCGGTATGCCGTGAGACTCTTTTTAGACTGGAACCTGCGGATGTCTCTACCTTGGATGGGACCGGAGCCGCTGAGCAGGCACTGGCTTCTGAGGCAGTTATTCGCTCAACCGATGTTCGACTCAGACGACTTCTTTTTAAACCAAAACTACTGAGTTTCTTAGGCCCAGAGTACGTACTACTAAGGTATCAAGGACAATTCTGATTGCCCCGGACTGGCCATGCCAGTACTGGTACCCACTCCTGCGCAGCCTGACATCGGTACCACCCTGGCACCTACACCAGAATCCAACCCTCCTCTCTCAGCAGGAGGGACAGATTCTGCATCCACAACTGCAAACCCTAAATCTTGCAGCCTGGCTTATTCCTTGAATTCTCCCCCAGCAACCTTAAGCAAACAGGTGCTGGACGTTATTCTTGAAGCCAGAAGACCCAGTGCAAGAAAATCCTATGCTGATAAGTGGAAAAGGTTCTGCTCATGGATTCAGTCTAAAGGAGAGGACACAACACTATCCTCTCTGCTTCTTATCCTGGATTACCTAGCAGATCTACTCCATAAAGGCCTGTCCTTCTCCTCCATTAAGATACATGCCTCAGACATTTCTGCTCATTACAGCACTGAGCCACCTGTCTTCTCGCACCCTCTTATCAAACAGTTCCTGAGAGGGGCAAACAACTTAAGGCCACCAAGGAGAGCACCTACCCCTGCTTGGGACCTTAACTTTGTACTGGAAAAGCTCACACTTCCCCCCTTTGAATCTGCTGCATCAGCAGAGTTAAAATTCCTCTCTTGGAATACAGCCTTGCTTCTAGCCATCACTTCAGCTAGAACAGTGTCTGACTACAAGCACTCATGGCTGTGGAACCCTTCATTATTTTCTGTGCTGACAGGGTTTCCCTCAGGACTAACCCTTCCTTTATGCCCAAAGTGATGTCCAGTGTGGCTCTTAGTCAGTCCATCCATTTGCCAACCTTCTTCCGTAATCCTCAAAATAAAGGGGAAAGGATCCTGCATTCCTTGGACATGCACAGACAACTCAGATTCTACCTTGATAGGACTAAGCCCTTCAGAAAATCTGACCAGTTACTAGTCAGCTTTGCAACAGGGGCAGAGGGCAAGGCCATTTTGAAACAAACCATTTCCAAATGGATAGCACACTGCATTCATTTCTTCTACAAGCACCATGGGAAACCAACCCCTCAGGGGGTCGGAACACATTCTACTAGGGCAACATCTACCTCTACAGCATTTCTCAGGGGAGTCCCTACCAGGGATATTCTGGAGGCTGCTACCTGGAGTTCTGTACACACCTTCACCAAGCATTACCACCTGCCTATCTGTTCCAAATCCAGGGCAGGATTTGCTACAGCAGTCTTGCAAGGCATGCTAGCAAGCCCTAAGTCTTCTTGACTGCCTCCACCTTCTGCAGCTTTGGGAATCCACCCAAGTGTGATGACTGCAACAGTGAAACACGAAGAACATAGTACAGTTGTGTACACTTACCATAAATGTAGATGTTCGAGAGTATTCACTGTTGCAGTCCTGGTTACCCCTCCCTCCAACCCCTTGGTGTTTTCTCTCTCTCTCTCTCTCTCTTGCTCTCCTGTCTATGGCTATTATTAACCCCTTCTGGGGTATTGGTATTGATATTGGTATTTACTTTTTACTGGTGGTGTTTTCCCCACCATAGCCTAGCTCCCTATTTGGGGGCTCCTAACATTTGGGGCAAGGAAAACTGATGTAATGGTGTCGGCTGCCTGTTTTTATACCCCCTACAACCTGACATCAATCCTGGAGTGACAGCATCTGAAGCAGAAATACTACGTCTCTGGTATTCAGGCTGACTGAGGGCTACCTGCAGGCAGATAACCCAAGTGTGATGACTGCAACAGTGAATACACATATACATTTATGGTAAGTGTACACAACTGTACTATACTGAGGCCTGTTATCTTATTTTTAAGTAACCATTGAGGTCTGTCAAGCTGGTTTAGGTGCTTAGTGGAGTTACATGCCAAAGACTCATTATATCCAGTAATGGGCTTAATAAGGGATGAATGATGTGAGACTGCAAAATGTTCATCATGTTGATCACTGCTGCAGTAGCCTTAGCTAAATGGTTTATATCCTACCAAGGATATGACAGCTTCCAAATCTTCACAGTACCTATTACATGCTCAAACTGTCAAACAGCTTTAGCTGAGCTGACTAAGACAAATTTGGGCACAATGCCGTTCAGAGCTTTACTGCTACTGAAGAATATATTGCTCTGAGGCTTTCAGGGATAGACAGTCAGCTTCTGCTTTCCTTTGCTGGCAGGTAAGTTCCCTTCAGGGTAAAATCTTCCATTTTCTTACTTTTATTGATGTTTTGTTTTTTTCCTCTTTAAGAAAGCCATTTTAAAGCTAGGAGTGTTGTGTTTTATTGGACTGTCTTGAGAATGTAACACACTTTTAAATGGAGCATTCTTTTTATTCTCTTTTTTTTGTCAGCTTAAAAGTAGTGTAAACTATCTGAAAATATATTTTCTGTGGAGAAATTGTTTATTTTACTCTGTGGGGCTGGCATAGGGTTTTAAAGTGTGTTTACTTTATCAAACAAGTAATGTTTGTGGACTGGTAGTTTTACCAGCATTTGGTGCTTGTCTTCCCGAGGAAAGAGGCACCATTTTCAGCTTGACCGTAGAATAGACTACTAGTCCCATGGTAGGTCCTTCGTCTAGCCACAAAAAGACAAAGTTAAGCAAACACCCCATTGCCACCATGCCAGGTTAGCAGTTTGCCTCAGCCATAGGTGGGTGACAGCTGTGGCTATTTGTTGCACCTCAGACCACTCTTCTCTTATTCTGGATCCCTCTGGTATAGAACCTACAGCCACTATGGACTTGAGGGTTGCAATATCCTCTGCAGCTGTTGGGGTCCCCTCAGTGGGCAAGAGGGAACCGCTGTTGTTCCTGGGAGACAGAACAGAAAAAGGTTTTCCTGTTGTGTCAGAATGCTATGGCCATTCCTGGGGAAACAGCTGCTGACATTAGTTACATGGTTGACCCATGTTTCCTATCAAAAAGAAACGGAAAGCCAATCTTGTATTAACTCCTCCTCAAATTTATTTGGATTAGGAGTACTTTACTGGGTCTGGCTGAGGGTTTTATTCAGACTGTCGATCCTTCTTGTAAAGTAGTTTCTGGTAAAAGAAAGTAGGATTTCTCTTTTCATGAAGAGATTCAAGATTCTGAATCTGAATCAAATGATGCAGGCACTGATTCGGTTTGTTTTTTCCTCAGATTTCTGATTCAGACTCAGAACAGAGCTCAGTTTCTGATTCTCCTTGTGAGGGTTTCCCTTTTTGTTTCTCTGAGACTATTGCTAGAATGTGCCATTATTTTCAGTGAGAGAACACTGAGGTTTCTCAATCCCTCAGAAAATACTATGCGTTACAGAAGGAGTTTCCTGAACCTATACTCATTCTTCCTGATTTGTCTGCTTTAGAGGATGTGTGTGTTACTGCCTGCAGTTTTCTTGATAGTCAGCCAGTTGCCCATACAACAGCAGGTATGATGAATAAAGTTCCTTGGTCTTTTCAGTTTTTTATTCACTATTCCTAAACCCAACCCAACAGCTTTAGTAGATTTCACTGCTGCTAAGCAGTTAGTTAATTCCAATCCTACTGAGCAACTTTGATTTTCAGAATTTTGAATTCTCAGGGTCGTATGTTAAAATATATTCTGACAAATTTTGAAATTATGAGGAATGTTTTATCTGCAGTTTCTTCTTGCAAGGAAAAATCTGCTTTAAATAATTTAGTTTCTTCTATTGCACAGATCACTACTCATTGTTTACAGTGTGTGCTCGACTCTGTTAATAAATAACTTTGTTAATGTGTTGTGCATTTAAAATATAAAAAGGATGCTTAAAGTGTGAACCCGTAGTGAAATGATGTGTTGCATATATTTTATATACTCTTTAATTGAATGCCCCTATTGACCGTTACCATTGGTTTTAATATATTTTACCATCTCAGTCCCTGCATCGGATGTTGTGTTAATTTTAGGTATTAGGTTTTTTTTAGCAATTTTTATGTACACAACTTTAACAGTATGTTTTACATGGTTATAGTATTACACATTTCTCATTTTAATATACTCTTTATTTTTTTTTTGAGTTTTTTTAAAATAGAAGCTATTTTTTTATATATACATAAAAACATGATCTGTTTAATACAAAAAGTTTATAGTATTCTTGCTAGCTTGCAAGATTACATACTATCAAGATGAAGTGCACTTAAAACTTCCGAACACTAGATGGCATTGTGACATTTCTTTGTCTAGGAATGAAACATCAATGGAAGTGTTGTCACTACTCATGAATGTGTATATAAAAAGGTTTTGTAACTTAACTATTTTTATATTCTGGTGAAGTTATATATATATATATATATATATATATATATATATATATATATATATATATATATATATATATATATATATATATATATATATATATATATATATATATATATATATATATATATATATGGTTCTACCTGACATAATCGACACGCCAGAAGACCGACAACGCAATCACCGAAACCACATAACCGACGGTGCAAAAACACGAAACCCCACATGCCCGACAACGAAATAACCGACGGTACACAAACACGAAACCTCATACACTGCACACACCACAATCACAACAATAAACAAACAAAACACATTCCCTGTCAAAAAACCACACACACAAGCACACCAAAATCCCTACAAACCCACACTAAACCTCACAAACAAACCTATCTACAACCCTAAACCAAACCCTACACTAAGGTCCGTCACTATCGCATACTCAGCTAACCGCCTAACCCTAACTCACTTAACCCGCCTAACCCAAACACAATCACTACCGCACACTTACCTGACCCGCTCCCTAACCCTAACTCACTTAACCCGCCCCTAACCCAAACACAATCACTACCGCACACTTACCTGACCCGCTCCCTAACCCTAACTCACTTAACCCACCCCTATCCCCACACACCGTCAATATCCACACTTACCTTACTCGCACCCAAACGTCCGTCACTACCGCATACTTACACAGCCTTTTCCCATGTCGGCATCCTCGGCGTCGGTGTTTTCATCCGTCGCGTCAGTCTTCTGAACTGTCGATCTTCTCGGCCTCGCAATTCGCTTGTCGGTCTTCTGGCGTTTCGACTAACTCAGGTAGACCCATATATATATATATATATATATATGTGTGTGTGTGTGTGTGTGTGTGTGTGTGTGTGTGTGTAATTTATTTATTTTTGTTTTAATTGGTTTACCAAATAAAATAGTTGCTGATCACAACCTTCTGCCTTGAATTTGTCTCTTTTTCTTCCAAAAAGTGTGAATCTTCATTTTTCTTTATGGTAACAAATTGTTTCAGACAAGTGTGTTTTGAGAATCATTCAAGGACAGATGATAGTGGGAGGAAAGTCCTCCTTTCCAGGGGTCATTCCTCATCCGTCAGGTCAGACTCTTATTTCCATCTATTCTTTATCATATGCTGTACCAAGCAGCGATAGAACCAGTTCCTGCTTTCCAGGTGTGGAAG
The DNA here is from genome assembly GCF_019279795.1 of Protopterus annectens. Taxonomy (NCBI): domain Eukaryota; kingdom Metazoa; phylum Chordata; order Ceratodontiformes; family Protopteridae; genus Protopterus; species Protopterus annectens. The sequence continues at coordinate 275,477,912 of NC_056745.1, forward strand.
GGGTTTTATTCAAGGAAGTTCCTAGTGCCAGGGAAAGAAAATGCTTGGAGACTAGTTTTGGATCTTTCTTTATTAAACCTCTTTGTGATAGTACTGAAATTCAAAATTGTGTCATTTCACCACCTGTCATCTCTTCTTCCTCTTTCAAACTTCCTGGTAACACTATACTTATCACATCCCTATTCATCCAGACTTCAGGTATTTCTTCAGGTTTGTGTGTCTGGATCACATTACCAGTTCTCTGCCATACCCTTTGGACTATCCACTGCACCAAGAGTGTTCACAAAGTGTCTAGCTCCAGTTCTAGCTCATTGCAGGATACAGGGTATCCACATTTTTCCACATTTAGTCGACTTGCTTATCTTTGCAGAGTCATCTTCAAAGTCATCTTGGGTGAAAGATCTCTTACGCAAGCTGGGATTCCAGAGAACATTTAAATGTTTTTTTTTTACTTCCTCACACAAGATTGTGTTTATGAGATGTCAACTAGATATCTCGGTTCAAAGAGCTTTTCTTCCACAAGAAAAAGATTAATTTTTTAGATGTATTATTTCTAAAGTTTTGCACTCGGATTTCGGTCAGTGCGAGGGAATACCTTAGGATTTTGGATCTCATGGCATCTATGATTCTCATGATATCCCTGGCAAACTCCACATGAGAAAGAGACAGTGTTATCTGAAATCTTTGGTCCTAGCATCAACACCCTTTATCTTTTCAAATCCCAGTGTTGACATTTGTCTGAACAGAAATTTTTTGGTGGAGACAACAGATATCCCTAAATCCAGGTCTCCCCTTCTCCTTTCCTCCTCCAAAGAACTCAGTCACCACAGACACTTCGGTCTCTGCTTTGGGAGCATATTCAGGTGGGGTAAGTGCAGGAGGTGTGGCACATCAAGGACAGTTGCAAGCACATAAATATCAAGGCAATGCACTTAACTCTGTGCCATCTTTGGTCCCCAGACCCCTTCTACTGGTTACAGCCAATAACACAGTCATGTGATACATCAAAAAGCAAGGGGGAACCTGGTCGTACCCCCCTTTGTGGACTAGCCATTTTAGCTTGGGATAAAGCTTCACAGCACAGTCTCACTTTACAGGCACCTTATAGTCCGTCAGAGCAAAACTATGTGCCAGACAAGCTGAACAGGACCAGGGCAGAACCTCACAAATGGAAACTAGATCGGGGGTCTTCCAAGATTTGATCCATCTATGTGGAGTTGCTCAAGTAGACCTCTTTACCTCCTCCGAACAATCAACTGGCAAAATCTATTCCAGGACTCCTTGCAAGAAGGCCTGGAAGACAGATGCTTTTTCTCTTATTTGTACAGGAATGTTCCTGTCTGCCTTTCCACTAATGCCCAGGGTACTTCTGAAGATTCAGAATGAATCTCCCAAGATCATTGTGGTGGCTCCCTTCTGGCCCAGACAACAATGGTTCTGCATTTTTTTAGAAATGACTGCAGCAATTACCACAAGCTTCTCACAGACTGGATCTACTGTTACACTGCACTTGAGCAGAGAAGTATCATTTTCCTCTTCGGTTTTTGATTTATCAGATCTTATGTTCCATACATCTGGAGCTTATTTGACATGGACCACATTTCTGGTTCTGAATGCATGTTGCTTCTATTTGAGAGTGCATGATTTTGAGAAGGACAGCTGCATCTTATTAGAGTGATAAACATTCATGAACGAGGTTTTATATCTATGTTCTCTTGAGAAGAATCCTCTTCATTGGGACTTTAATTTTATGAGTAATATGCTCAGTTGTCCACCTTTTGAACATGCTGTCTCACTTGTCTTGGATATGCTTCTTGGAAGAATTTGTACATGGTGAACATTAAACCCATTAGACGGTTTCCAAGTTTCAGGCTTTGATGTATTGGGAACCATATTTTGTGTATTATAATAAAGGACTGGGGATAACGCATGACTGTCACTTTCCATCCTGCAGAAGGTGAAGGTCTGAGCTGTCATGTTAGTCCCTTCTTTTGTTCTCCTAGATGTTAAACATCCATTGAGGTTTACCTCTGTAGTTTGCATGAAGTAAGGAGGGCTGAGCACTTCTTCTTTCGGCTGCTCCCGTTAGGGGTCGCCACAGCAGATCAACTGTTTCTATTTCTTCCTGTCCTCTGCATCTTGCTCTGTCACACCAACCACCTGAATGTCCTCTCTCACCACATTCATAAACCTTATCTTAGGCCTCCCTCTTTTCCTGTTACCTGGCAGCTTCATCTTTAACATCTTTTTCCCAATATACTCTGCATCCCTCCTCAGCACATGTCCAAACCAATGTAATCTTGCCTCTCTGGCTTTGTCTCCAAGCCTTCCAACCTGGGCTGACCCTCTAATATACTTATTCCTAAAACTGTCCATCCTCGTCACACCCAGTGCAAATCTTAACATTTTCAACTCTGCCACGTCAAGCTCTGACTCCTGCCTTTTTGTCATTGCCACTATCTCCAACCCATATAACATAGCTGATCTCACTACCCTCTTGTAGATCTTCCCTTTCACTCTTACTGGTACTCGTCTGTCAGAACTCACTTCTGACACTCTTCTCCACCCACTCCATCCTGCCTGTACTCTCTTCTTCACCTCTCTTCTGCACTCACCATTACTCTGAACTGTTGATCCCAAGTACTTAAACTCATCCACCTTCGCCACCTCTACTCCCTGCATCCTCACCATTCCTCTATCCTCCCTCTCATTCACACACATATATTCTGTCTTAGTCCTGCTGACCTTCATTCCTCTTCTCTCTAGAGTATATCTCCACCTCTCCAGGGTCTCCTCCACCTGTTCCCTACTCTCACTACAGATCACAATGTCATCTGCAAACATTATAGTCCATGAGGACTCCTGTCTGATCTCGTCTGTCAACCTGTACATCACCATTGCAAATAAGAAAGGGCTCGGAGCTGATCCTTGATGTAATCCCACCTCCACCTTAAACGCATCCGTCTCTCCCACTGCAGACCTCACCGCTGTCACACTACCCTCGTACATATCCTGTACCACTCTTACATACTTCTCTGACACTCCCGACTTCCTCATACAATACCAAAACTCCTCTCTAGGCATCCTGTCATATGCTTTCTCTAAATCCACAAAGACACAATGTAAGTTCTTCTGACCTTCTCTGTACTACTCATCAAAACTCTCAGAGCAAACATCGCATCTGTAGTGCTCTTTCCTGGCATGAAACCATACTGCTGATCACTGATCATCACGTCCCTTCTTAACCTAGCTTCCACTACTCTCCCATAACGTCATGCTGTGACTGATCAGTTTAATCCCTCTCTAGTTACTACAGCTCTGCACATCACCCTTATTCCTAAAAATCGGTACCAAAATACTTTTTCTCAATTCCTCAGGCATCCTCTCACTTTCCAAGATTTCATTAAACAATCTAGTTAAAAACTCCACTGCCATTTCACCTAAACACCTCCATGCTTCCACAGGTATGTCATCTGGACCAACAGCCTTTCCGTTCTTCATCCTCTTTATAGCTATCCTTACTTCCTCCTTGCTAATCCACTACACTTCATGATTCACTATCCACACATCATCCAACCTTCTCTCCCTCTCATTCTCTTCATTCATCAGACCCTTAAAGTACTCTTTCCATCTGCTCAACACACTGTCCTCACTTGTGAGTACGTTTCCCTCATTATCCTTTATCACCCTTACCTGCTGCACATCTTTACTAGCTCGGTCCCTCTGTCTAGCTAATCGGTACAGGTCCTTTTCTCCCTCCTTAGTGTCCAACCTTTTATACAACTCTTCATACGCCTTATCCTTAGCCTTTGCCACGCACCTCATTACCTTATACCCTTGACCACTTTCTTCATTTGTTTGACAATCCCACTTCTTCTTCACTAAGTATGATAAGCCTGTATCTCCCTTTCAGAAACAGAGCTTGCTTTAGCACTTCATAGTGCTGCAGAATTACTTCTTAGGACTGCTGATAGATTTTTTGTTTTTTTTCCTTTCTATTTTAAGTTTTGAGAATTCTACTCGGGATTCTTATCTGCAGTCGGCCCTCTGTACAGCCCCCCCCCTTAATGGTATACAAGAGATACAAGCATTTAGTTTATCTTTGAGAGGACTGTCTGCAGTGGATATATTTTTTAATGTCCTTCCATTCCCTTTTTAGCTGGGCAGTGATCTTGGCTACAAGTAACACAGAATATTCATTTGAAGGATTATTTCTGCAAGAATTTATAGTACCTTGGCTTGATCTTTTTCAGGTTTTGCACTGTGGCCATTATAGGAGTAAGCCTGGCTGTGCTGCTTACCCTGCTCATTCCTTTGTGTGTATGTGTGTGTGTTTGCACGTGCATTAAATAAGCAGTCATTCTAACTGGCATTGCTAGTTCATTTGTTGATTTATAGGCCTCAACTTTATTATAATAATAATATAAGCACAATTTGTATGCTATTGTACTATATCGTATTCCTCCTGAGAAAGGATTATCAGCATGTTCTTCTGTAGGTATATTGTTCCCCCAGAAGACTTCCATCTGCACCATCTTCTTTGGGGTGGGTGGGGGATCATTATATACTTAATTGTAAATGCTTAACAAACTTTAGTTAGGAGATCAAGAAATTGACATGCCTTTTTAGAGGATAAGAACCAAATCCTCTTTCTCATTTTCCTTTTTTTTCTTTAGCAGTGTTATGTCTACCAGGTGTGCCAGGCATCTGAGAAGAACGTCATCCACAGCTACCAGTAAAGGTCTGCCTTCTAGGCCTGATTGTCCAGGTTTGTTTTAGTTTGGAGGGCCATCACAAAAGACCACTGGGCTGTAGTTGAGGACACAAACTGGCGCATTTTGTTGCCAGTTGTCACCTTAAAATGAACTCAGTTCTGATGTTAAACAGCTTGGGCAGAGCTCTTGAGGCATGCACTGACTGCTGCACAAAGGTGCCATACAGTCTGTTCCACTGTCGGACAGAGGCACGGGGTTCAAAATGAGATGGGAGACTTCTGCTTCAAACTTAACTTAAATGTGATTTCATTGAGTACATTCATTCCCTGAACTTCTAGATGCTGACTTTCCAGCCGTGGTTTTCTCTACTGCCTCATGGCAACTAGATGGTGTCACTGAGCATATGGCGGGGGAAGCTTTTGCCACATCATTATCATTTGTGGTTTATATAGGAGTTTCTTTCAGTTCACACTGAGTAGGTATTGTTTTCATTACATAGTGCTGCAGATGCCTAGCCCTGCTTCTGTTTTGCTACCTGAACGACTGGTTCCTGAAGGTCTTGTGGAAGGATTCCCTGGTAGTATCCCCGGTTTGGGCACTGCCATGGTTGCAGACTTTTATGAGAAGCCTTCTGAGTCTTTTTCAGAGAACAGCCTTTATTGGAACAAAGTTGGGCACTGTTTAGTGTTTGTTGAAGTTCATACTAGAGATTCCTGCTACAGTATGAATACTTAATCCACCTGAATTAAATGAAGGTGGACATCTCTACTTCTAGTTTGACTGCCAGAGCTTTAGTGGGCGTTCCCAATGAGATAAGGTCCTTTACCCAGGCATCATTCCAGCATATAGCTCAAAAGAAGAAGCTGTACATCCAATTTTTCAGTTCATTCTTGTCAAAAGATGTGATCAGTCTCGCTGGTTATTAGTCATTTCTGGATTATCTGCAAAGAGAATAAGGAATCATTTTAGAACTTTTTTGCATTTATTCTTGCATTATGTTGTGTAGAGTAGCTTAATTACTTTGTTTTTTATAGTTTGAAGTTCTGAATCAAAGGTGTAAAAGTTCCATGGGGTCTCTGGAAAGCAAGCCAACAGGTTTGTGTGCAGAAGACAAATTATGCCTAAGGACTTTCATTCACAGTACAATTTTTGCCTTTTTTTTAATTTCTCCAAATCTTTTGGGTTTCTAATACCATGACAGGAATGGACACCACTCCTAAGTCAAAGTACAATTAAAGTTCATGAAATTACTATTGTTTCATTCCTTGATGTCAGACAAAAGTGCTCTTTGCAGCACCTGCAATGTGCCCAGTAATAACTCTTCCTGCTATTTGTATGGGGTTACATAGATTGGTAACGTATCTAAATACGATTGTAGATTCTTTTTTGTAAGATTCGTTGCTCCTACTACCATTGGAACTGTCTGTGTATCTTTCTTTCACATTGCTCTGGTTTCTGCCTGCATATCCTGGTATTTTATGACTTTGTGTCTCTGTGTACATAAGACACTGTAGTCACTGGGTGTGGCAATTTCAATGATCAATGCTTCTTTTGTCTTCTTTTCTTGGACCGCTGTATCCTGTTTTCTAGCATCTACCATTTGAGCTGTTGATAATGGGTGATCCCATGTGATATAAACTTCATCATTTTCTATGATGCTTTGTGACTCATGCTTCCAGTGTTTTTCAGCCACTTCAATACCATAATGTTTGCATAATCCCCAGTGCAACAGTCTTGTCACATTATTATGCCTTTCAGTATACAGTCCTTCTGCTACTAGTGTGTCACAATTAAGTGTGTGGCTGTTTCCAATTCGGTTTTGCAAAACTTACATTTGTCTGTTTCTCCTACATGTTCAATGTACTTTGTAAACCAGCGTGTACATAGCCCATTGTCTTGGGCTGCCAATATTAACCTTTCATCTCTTGGTTTGAATTTGCCTGTCCTTAACCATTCTTGCATTCGTTCCTGATCAACATGAGGTTCTTCCAGAAGCAACTATATTTATGCTTTTTCCACATTTCTTGCCTTCTCATCTGGTCCTTCACCTTATATTCTTTCTTTTGTTTTTTTTTTTTTTTTTGGCATAATCAGTTGCTACCTGATTTTTATGTACTTCTGGTTTGATTTCCATTCCTGCTTGACATCGATATGCTTCTGGTAAATTAAGCAGAGAAGTCATCTTAGATTTATTCTCATGTTTCAAAACTTTCAGTACATTTGGATCTTGTAAGGTCAGTAGATATGTGTGGAGTCCCACGAGGATAGACACTTGAGTCACAGAAGTCTGCCTAGAATAGGGGCACCAAATGTCCACTTAAGAGCATTATATGACTTTTAGAAAGAACATTTTTCCCCACTGAGCTAAAGACATAAAATCTTTCCTGACCAAAAGATGCTTGAGGCCTTGGTACAAGTGAGTTATGCTACCTTGAAAGCCTTCCACCAGCTGTCATCAGACTTGAACACTTAATGTGATTAAACACCCAAATATGCATTTAAGAGACTGCAGGAAAGGGAGTGAGAGGGTTTAGTGACTCTGCCAGCCCTGCTAAAGGAGATAGACCAGATGCTAGTTCTCAAGTGCTTGCTAGAAATGACCGCCTTTCCAAAATGTTGATCACTTTGCCTTAAATTTGAGAAGCTAGATTTACCCATTGTCCTTACTGGCAAATGGTCGAGAGCTGGCGTAATCAATATATTTGGGAGCCCACATACTGGAGATATGTCGAGGTCTTGTTGCTCAAGTAAGCCAGATTTCTGAGACTCTTGTCCATCCCAAAGGTGCCACATGCCCCTTGACTACAGAGTAGCAGCCTAGCAGGTAATAACCTCATAAAGTTGTGCAACTCCTGTATATGTCATTTCCCTTCTCCCTGTGCAGAAACAAACTGTTCTGGATTTTGTTTCTTATTTCTAGGTCATGTTTGCCTCTGGCCAGTTCACCATAAAGCCTCTTCAGCTGGACATGATCTTATTCATTCCCTTGTGTTGGGAGGCACCCCCAGATCCATGTGTGCAACAGCTTTATAAAGGGGCTTCTATTTCTGTGTCTGTGAGGGTTGCTTGTGCCCTTGCCAGCATCCTGGCAGTGAGGTTGTTCTTACTAAATGTCATAATACGTCCTTGAGCAGGGGAGCATGTAACCTGCATCACTGTGGGGACCCACAACACCTTCCTCTACATAGGACAATGGCTTGCTTGTTTCAAAAATGATAGATGTAGAGGACAAAGCATGTAGGAAAAATCTGAGATTTTCTGCTGTACCAAAGCAGCTGGAAGGAGCAGACTATATTCATTTTATGAAGGTGCAAATAAACAACTGGACTGGTATTAAACTGCTGGAACTCTTAATTGAAAGGGCAAACACCATTTTTATGTTTGTTTTATTTATTTCCAAATATTGCCATGAGAAAGAAAGAAGCCAAGACCTTTATTAGTAAAGATGCAAGCATACCACCAGAAAGAGCTGATCCTGACAAAACTGTGGCATAATGGTAGTTGGAGACAGTAGAGTCTTTAATGGGAAATGATTATTCATTGTACACAAGACAGAAGAGAAACACATTTATTCCAGTAATCAGGAAATGTTGAGAGGCAGATGTGAGATTCAAGCAGCTGTATCCAGCTGTCTTTAGAATATTTTTTCCTGGAGGATCAAATTAATTTTTTTGTCGCATAATAAACTGTTGAGGAAATGCAAAAGTTTGTCCGGCAAAAATGAACCATCAAACAGAGGCGTACTCTGCTTCTCATTCTTCGGATAAAAAAGAACAGAGAGAGACTTGTCAGTGAAAAATTTTCCACTGTTTGAAAGAAAAATGTTTGAGAGAGAGGGAAAAACACAGGAGCTGACCAGAAGAATTGGAAACACTGTGGAAGTGAACCAGAATCTGACGTTAGGAGATGGAGATGAACGGGGAGACCAACAACACAGAAATTAGTGAATAAATGTGAAACTGCAAAGCATCAGTTGCATTTGTGAAGTACAGCTGTGTAGACTAAGTGGAAAGAGTGGACGTTCGTTGACATTGTTAAACTTGAGGAACTAAAAAGCATTTGACTCACTTCATGTTCTTAATGCTTGGAAGGACCCTGAGAGAAGGGGAAGAAGGAAAAAGTAACTGTAAGTAAAATGATTTCTTAAAGATTATTTAGATTACTAAACTTTTCACAATTTAAATTGCATATTTTATAGGAAAGTACTTTTAGTTTTTCTTGTATGTGTTAAAGTTATTAAAGTAAACAGATCTATCCTTTCCTTCTTCCTCTTCTCTTTCATATTTTTTGCATTAAAATGTAGGCATTAGAGTGCCAAAAGAGAAGAAAAGCTAGAGAAAAGCATGTTTAAGTGAATAGGCTGTAATCTTGGGCTGCTGAGGTGGGGTATGGGGTGTAAAAGTATGCAGATTATAATATATAGAGAGCTGATCTAGTTTCTCTTGTTTTTAAATGGGTGAATGGATTAAGACCCTTGGTTTAATCTAATAATTTTTTAAGTGGAAACAAGTAAATATGAGAACACCGAATATGATGAAAAGCTTTTCTTTAGCAATAAACGTTTCAGCTTGTCTTTTTAGGCTGTGACAGAGGACTATACTTTTATTTCCTTCTCTTACTTTTCCATGGAGGCAAGATGATGATAAAACATTAAAAGACAGAACATTGGTTTCTTCAAGGCTAAGAGTTAATGATTTATGCCAGTATGCAAGTAATTTTCACATGGGGGTAAAGATAAAACATCAGACATCAATTAGTGCAAATAGAAGCACAGGCAATAACATGCATCTTAACATGGATAACCTCAGTGTCAGGTTAATTAGGGTCTGTATTAACAGCTGTCTATTTGGCGCAAATGTTCCTATTAGGAGGATTAAACTTTATTTGAAGATGTACTTGGTTATGTGGGCTCATATTAACAGGTTCTGGGGGTGTACTGGTGGTACGTATTTTTCATTTGAGGGTTTTTATTAAAACAAAACATCTTGTAAATGTGACATAGGTTCTAATGTTGATTATAAGAAAAAATGTGTAAAGGATTTAACCTACCACACATTATTGAGTGCATGTTATCACAGAAGCTAGAAATGGGCATTTTAAAAACTACCATGTGTAATAGGTGGGAATAATGACTTCTTACCATAATGGTGACACTTTCCATGTTATCTTGGAATGTGAATGGTCTCACACGTATACACAAAAAAGAAAGAATAGTTAATTGTATTAAAACTAGCAAAGGTAAGTGATACAGGAGACACATTTGGAAAGAACTAAGTATGGGAATTTAATAAAGAAAGGATATCAGGATGCAGAATATTGGGGACAAAGGAAAAGATGAGTACTTGCATTAATTGTGAATGGAGCTCCAGTATTGATAAAGAGGGAAAAAGATAATGATAGGTTTGTAGTAGTAAGGGGCTGCTGGCAAGGGATGAGGATTACACTGGCATTTATTTATATTCCACTTAAAACTGCTTTTTTGAAAATTAAATTTTGGGAGAAATAATCAACTTTCAGCAGGGAATATGGCTTATAGGTGAGGACTGGAAATTGATTTGTAGCAAAGAGGGGGCTTAGAAGGGCAGAAATAACAAAAAGAGGGTAGAATTCTGAAGAAATCTATGAAAATATTTGGTATGAAAGATGTGAATTGAGTAGTATGGACTGTGAGAGAATTTACTGTTATTCCCTAATTTACATAACTGGACTAGACAGAAATTATATTTCACAGGAGCATACCCATTTAATTGTTAACTTTGATACATATCCAATAACTATTTCAGATCATGAGCCAATAATTACGAAGATAAAAATACAGGGTAGTGAAGTAAATATGAGATACTAATGCTTCCCCACCTACTTGTTAAAAGAGAGGAATGTATGGAATAGGCAGTGGAAATTATCTTGTTATTAGGATAAAAAATATTCCAGACGTTATAGCTTGTAAGTGGGATACAATGAAAGGGGAGTTTAAAAATAGAGTAGAAATAAAAGAGAGAGAGATATGGTTAAGAAGTAATACAATTATTTAGAAGGGCTGATAAAGGTTAAAGTATTACAAAATGAGGAATCTGACAGTACAAGAAGAGGCACAATTGCAGAGTGTAGAAGTATCTGGACAATATGCATGAGTTTAGAAACATTACTGTTAAGCAACTGTTTTTTGATGATAACTCCAGAGCACAAAACTTTAGGCACAATGACTTTGGCAACAGAAAGTAGAAAGGATTGTTGCCAAACGTATGGAGTCTATAGCAAGAAAAATTGTCAGAGATCCTGTTGATGTATTAGAAATATTTCAGAAATTTTATTAAAATTTGTATAAAGCAGAAAAGTGGAGAAATCAAGAAAAAGCACAAATGGAAATATTTATAGAAGTCTTAAATATGCCAAGATTAGAGGTAGATGAGGCTCAACAACTGACTGTTAAGATAGGACATGAGATAAAAATGGTTATGCATAACCAATCTAAAGAAAAGTTTCCTGAAATGCATTGTATTCCAGTGGAAGTTTGGAAGCTAAGATGGAAAAAAAAGTGATAAAGAACTGGAAGGCTTTGTTTAACAATGTTTTAAAAGGAGAGGAGGTACCAGCATCCTGGAAAAAAAAACTATGATGGCTGTAATACCTAAAGGCCATAAAGATACATCTGATCCATCTTCAATTTAAAACCATGTTTATAAAGTGTCTGTCTTTGATGCCTAAAGGAATGGTAATAGTGATGACAATGTTAATAGAACAATGATCCAGAGAGAAACCGAATGTAAGAAAATATAGTTGTTATTGGTGGTCTTGATGCAGAGAAAGCATTCAACATAGTAAGCTGAGATTTTATAAGTAGGGCGATGAAAGCATTTGTATTTCCTTATACATTGATGAGGTTACTTAGAAGGCTATATGAGGGACCCATGGCAAAAATCAAAGTGGAATGGTTCCTGTCTGATGAGTTTTGTCTGAACAGAGGAACCAGGCAAGGGGTATCTTCCTTTCCTTTTGTTGCTTACATTATATTTAGAACCACTGGCAAAGAAAATAAGGTGACTCAGAAATTCAGGGATATAACTGGTATGGTGTTCAAGAAAAGTTGGCTTTATTTACAGATTATAGTACTTTGTACCTGATAGAACCAGAAAAGGACATCTCAGTGTTGTGAAATATTCTGAGACAGTGTCGTTCCATGTTTTTTGAGGATATAAAATTAATGAAGATAAAACAAAGCCTATACTGATTAAACTGTTTACCAACACGAGTTGGTCCAACAAATATCCATATTTATGGGGAAATGATACAATGAAGTATTTAGAAGTATGGATTAAAAAGGATTTGGTTATTGCAGCTAAGGATATGTGGGAAGATACTAAACAAAAGATAATACAAATACTAAGAAACTGGAAACTCTTGCCTATGGATATGGATTGCAAGACACAAGCAGTAAAATGTGTTTTGTCCCTTTGGTTTTATACACAGGTCATACATATTTTTATCAATCAGAGGAGAAGTTCTGGGTAGTAATTAATAAAGAATTGAAAGATTTTATTTGGGAGGGGAAGAGGACAAGAGTCAATTGGGATATGTTGATTCTTCTAACAGAACAAGGAGGTTTAGAGTTACCTGATTTGAAGGGATGTTTGAGAACTAAACTGTTGAGGCCTTTATACATAACACAGGCAAAAAGCTACAGTTCAACGTGGAAAGGAATGATGCTAAAGCAGGGGTTAATTCAAGAAATAAGGAAAGAATGAGATTTTGGACACATCCTGAAGGAGAATAACAACAATAATTTAGAATATTATATTCATAAAGTAGCAGAAAGTATACTAAGAACTAAGCCAGCATGGGAATAGACAAAGACTATTCTGCCAATAGGAATGACTGCAATTAGGAGTATAGAGAATAGGCAAAAGGGGGCTGTAATTTGCCAGAGGAAGATGGCGAAGGAACTAAGGTATTGGAACCAAATAATCAGGGAAGGAAAAGTAGTAGAATGGAAAGAGGCCGAGAAGACATTTGGATTGCAGGCTAGTGATTCCCTTCCCTATCACAGATTGATATCAGAGTATAGACAGTGAGAAAGGGATAGGGGAATCCTAAATGAAAGGCCTGCACTAGTTAAGTTTTTAGTTGAATCTAGAACAGAAGCTGCTTTTAAAAGGGGGATAATTAGCAGGGCATATAAAATATTACAAGGTAACTATAGGAATCAATCAGAAGACGTCAGAAAAGATTCGGTATGCAGTTCGCAAAGAAAATATGGGAGGACATGCGTATGGCTCCCAAATATTCAACAAAGTCTAGAAGATTTATGGTTTTTGCCTGGAAGTGTTTGCATAGATACTGTAATACCCCATGCAGACTCCAAATAATTTTCCTTCGGTAGTTGACAAATGTTGGAGGTGTGATGGGAAAGAAATTCATAATTGTGAACATATGTTTTGGCAGTGTGTAATGACTTGGCAAACTTAAATTTCCAACAGAGTACTCTGTCAGGAATACTGGATGAGCAAATGACTGTAAGTAAAGAAATTATTTTTTGAGCTGTGATACAGGATCTGGATTGCCATGAAATAGTAAGGTTTTGTTAAGTTTAATTCTGGTGGCTGGCAAAATAAGCAATTAGTAAAAAATGGAAATAAAAATCTAAACCAACTATACTTGAAGTAGTGATTGTTGTAATAGCGATAAAAGAAGAGGAAGTAGGATCTTTAGAAAAGGATAGGAGTAAATTACATGGAAAAACATTGAAATTATGGAAACAGTACATGCAGAAAAATGTTTAGAGGAGGAATGAGATTTAAGAGAAAGGAATTTAATAATTTATGTACTGTGTAAATTATAATGTATATAACAATGTATGTGATGTATAATGTTTGCAAATGTGAACTTGTTAATTTGGTTTGTTACTATATAAATGTAAGTTTTCCTATGTCACAAGTGAAAATTCTATAAAGGTGTTTAAAAAAAATTGGTTTTCAAACTGCTGTAGTACTTCCTCAGATTCACACATATAAAAACAACTAAAAACTTTGCAAAACCTGTATATTAAATGCTATTAAAAGTAGTAGTAATAATAAAAGTACTCTGGCTGCTCATAGAAAGATATGAAATGATAGGTCATATAATTCCAGGTATTGCAAATAGTCCCAAATTAACAGAAATGGAGACTGTAAGAAATCTGTGCAAGAACTGAAATGTCAGTCACTTTTGAGTCACTTTTTTTTTTGCTTTCTTTTGTGAGAGGACACATGTACTACCTTAAGTGCCATTGAACTCCACTTTTTGGATAGACATTAACTGCTGAGCAGGGATTTGACATACTCAAGAGTAACTGGCCTTTTCATTGTGCTTCATATTCATCCATTGTTTTCTGTTCATGAAATATGACATAGCTGAACATTTAGCTAGTTTCTTAAGTTATAGTATGTTTGAATTGTTTGTGATTTGCAAGGTTCACTAAGAAATTTCATTTTAGAAAAACATAATCTTAAGAGGTAAAGAGAGGAGTAATTGGAGTTACCTGAAAAAATTGTCAAAATCATTGCACTATAAAATTTCAGGAAGTGCACAATTGTTATATTTCAACATGTTCTTTTCTCATAATACTGAATGCAGTCTGCAAAGACTCCTTGCTGAATATAACACAGTGTGTTGTCTCTTATTTCTATGGAACGGATTTAATAGCTACCATTATATGTTAGATAAGTCTAAAATCTAAACTTGATTACTATGGATCAGTTGCATTCATTGCTGGTATAAAAAAAAAAGAAAAAGCTAAAGATGAGTGAAACATCTAGTGTTTTGATAAGAAAACACACACTCATACTCACACACACTCTTATTTAGTTTAAATATGACATCATTGCATGCTAGTTTACCACTTCCGTTTTGTGGTATTGAAATGCAGCTTATGATTAGATTATATAAAAAAATACATTTTCATAGCTTTTCCCAGGCATTAAAATCTGAAGTATACTGTGTTGCCAATACTTGATATCAATTTTGAGCATTGCATGATTACGCTGGAGTTCCAGCACTAATTGTTCTAAAGTTATATTTTAGCTTTGCTAAAGTTTGCATCGGGTTATATAAACTAGTAAGCACTTGCAAAATTTACATTTTGAATGGAAAGCAATAGCTTCAGGTAGAGCACACATTAGTTTGAAATGGATTTGTGTAGTTAACATTTTGAGAATGTTCAAGTGTCAGCCATGCTTTGTATAATTGGTGACCACTTAACACTTTCTACAGGTATTTTAGAATATTTTTGCTGGTAAACTGACTAAGTATTTTCTTTCACAGCCTATCCTTCTTGGTGCCACATCTGTTGGATCTGGTTTGAGCTGGCACAGGACTCTTCCTCTTTGTGTTACTGGTGGAGATCGCAGGCTTTCCTTTTGGATGACAGAAATGTGAATATGTTGCATTTCCAAAGTGAATGGAAATTTATACAACTTTTTGTTATAAAATAAAAATAAATCTTTAGTGTGGTGTATTTAATTGTCTTAACTTGCATTTTGATGGCTTTAGTTTCTGGTTAATTATGATGCAAGTAATGGGGTTCTTCACTCATTGTACTGTGTCTTTAAATTTTCTGCTAAGAACTTTGTAGACTAATACAATTCTTCAAATTCATGGGTAGCTTTAAAATAAAACTCCATCTTCTCCTACAGTTTAACTCAAAACATAAAATGCTTTTCTCCCTACATTATGATCCGATATTGTTCAGGTATCAGAAACTTGCTTTTATTTTTACAAAACTTTAATTTACTTCCAACAAAATTTAATACAAATATAGTCATACTTCAGGTAAATCTGCAAATTTAGTGCCTCAGTTTTTTATGTTATATCCACAATAATGTTTTAAACACCTTTATTAAATTATCACTTGTGACATAGGCATATTTACATTCATATAAAAGTAATCAAACTGTATTAAGTTAAAATTAACAAACATTATGCTTTACATGTATTGCTATATATCCTCTAACCTATGCAATATGACATAAATTATTCAACTCCTGCCCCTTTTTTAAACAAGAAACATCTTTATTAAACCGTCAGTTATGACATACGCAATCATACATTTATATAAATAAAAACAACCACACCAACACAATCCTAGCTGCAAGCATTTTACTTCAAAAACCATACTGACACAGGAGACTTCCAAGATTGCTGCATATTGAGTAACAGTTTAATTCTAGCTCTCCTAGTGTGAAAACAGAAACTCAGCAGAGAAGGCCAGTAGACTTGTGTTTGAGTACATTTCAGTAGCTGGCTAATAAGTGTATTGCCTGGATGCCAGGAAGAAAGAAATACAGAGGACCTGGAAAAAATTAACTACAAAATGTGAGGAAGAAACACTGAGTAAAGTTCTGCAGCTGCTCAGCAAAAAGCAATGTAACCTCCAGACATGAATTCCAGTAACGTACATGGACATATAAAACAACTGCACACTGACCTGGTTAAAATAAAGGAAACACTGATGGCGTATATCAACACAAACAACAAAAGGCTGGAAAACTTTGAAGAAGCTTTAAACAAATATTCAGTTGAGATGATAAAGCTGCAAAAAATCATCAGTCAAAATGAAGAAAAGCCTGGCTGAATATGAAACTGCTCAGGAAGAGATGTTTCAAAAATAATAGAATTAGAGGACAGAGCACTTGGGGAAAATCTGAGATTTTCAGCTATACCAGAGAAGCTGGAAGGAACAGACTGCATTAATTTTATAAAAGCACAAATAAGCATGAGTTATTAGTTGAAAGGGCACAGTGTGTGTATGCTCCAAACCGGGCTATGAGAAAGCAACCTAGACCTTTAATAGTAAAGATGCAATCCTCCCAGCAGGAGTGATTTTGACAAAACTATGCCAGAAGGACAAAGTACTAAAAGTGGGGGACAGCAGAGTGTTGGTGGAGAATGATTACTGCTATATCAGGTAGAAGAGAAGCACATTTATTCCACTGTTTGGGGAAGGTTGAGATACAGGTGTAAGATTCAAACTGCTATACCCAGCTGTCTTAAAAGTATTCTTCCCTGGAGGTACAAAATCTTTTTTTGATGAAGTACATGTTAAGGAGGAAATACAAAAATGTGTCCAACAACAAGTGAGTTGTGAAAAGGAAAGAGATTCTGCTTCTTATTCTTCTGGTAATGAAGGCCACAGAGAGACTGTACCTGTGAAACTTTTTCCAATATTTCAATGGAAAATGTTGGCGTGAAGGAGGGGAGTACAAGTGTTGAGTAGAAGAATCAGTACTTTGGAAATTAAGCAGAGATAGGATTTAGGAGATGGAGATTAACAGGAATAAAATCAATAACCTAATGTGGGAACACAATGCAATAATTATGTGTGAAATATGATAGAACAAGAAAATCTGGAAATATTGGACTTTTTCAGAATGTTTTTACTTATGGAGAACCTAAAGCATATGCCCTACTTCATGTCATTAATGTTCATAAAAGTGCTTAGGTGAGGGGAAGAGGGGGGAGAAAGTTAACTGTAAGTAAATATTTTTTTATTCTTACTAGCACTAATTTTGTGGTATCTAGTTTTCTTTGTATGCTGTAAAGTTTTCTTAGTTATTTTTTTTAAGTGCAATGGTGTTGTAAACAGTTGCTGATTGTTCTTTTTTTTCTTTTCTTTCTTATCAAGTTTTAAGAAATGTAGGCAGTGCAATAAAAAAAGCCTGGTTAAAAGAGCATGAGAAAAGAAAAATTAATGTGCTTTTTCTCATTCATTCATGGGGAAATTACTGGATTAAAGACCTTGGATTGATTTACTAATAAGTTTTAAGAGTAAGCAAGTAAATGAAAAAGAATATTATGCGGCTTTTTTCTAGCAAATACATGTATGCTCAGTAGAAATTCTGTGGCTGGTCCTCATATTTCCATGGAAACAATCTCATAAAGACAAACTGGATGTCTGGTTCTTTTCTCTCCATGGAGACAATCTGATAGAGAAACTGGCTACACTCTGGTGGAAAGTGATTGGCTGAAGGAAAAAAAACTGAGAAATTGGCTAGGAGATAATGTTCTGTGAAAGCATTCAGGGGTTTCCCAGCTGGGAGAGCTATAAAGAAAAGACAAAACCAGGTAGCACTTAGAAGCACAGGCTGCAAAATGTGTCTTAGCATGTTTAACATTTCTTTTAGGTTAACTCAAGTTTGTGAGTGTGGCTGTCATTTTAGGACTGTTGTTCCTATTAAGAAGGTAAGACCTCAGTATTTGAAGATGTGTATAGTTTGTGTGTTAGTATTAAGTTAATAGGTTTTAGGGGGTGTCTTTGTGTGTGTTCTTTTAGGGCTTTCAATAAAAATAAAAGTTTTGTAAAATGTGACATAGGCCCAAGTGGATATGACAAGAAACAACTCTATAATAGATTAACATGTCAAATAGTGTGTGCATGTAACACAAAAGCTGGAACTAGACATTTAACAAAAAAGGTATTGTACATAAAGGGTGGCTATAATAACTTATTAATGCAGTGTTGCTTTCTGTAATGTCTTTAAATGTCAATGGTCTCAGATAAATACAAAAAAAGAGTAGTGAACTGTATTACAAAATGTAGAGTGCAAATAGCTATGTTATGGAAGACACCCTTAGAACTGAACATTTGAATTTGATAAAGGCTTTCAGGGTGGATATTCAGCAGAATACCTGGAAAAAGGAAAAGAGGAGTACTTATATTCATTGCAAAATGAGCTCCTATAGTGATAGGAGAGGATAAAAAAAGATAATGGTAAATTTGTAATGCTAAGGGGCTACTGGCAAGGGAGGAGGATTACACAGGCATGTATTTATATTCCACCTAAAACTGCTTTAATGGAGCTTAAGAAAATTCTGGGAGAAATCAGTTTTCAGCAAGGAATATTACTTTATAGGTGGGGACTGGAATGTGATTTGCAACAGTGAAGATGTGTCTGGGGCCCCAAAAGGAAAAAGGTAGATTTTTGAAGAAATTTATGAAAATGTTTGGCATGGAAGAAGTGAATTTAGTAATAGGCATTCTGAGTGAATGTATATATTATTCCCTAAGATATAAAAACTGGGGTAGGCTAGACAGAATTTACATTTCACAGGAACGTGTGCGTTTAATTGAAGGTCTTGATATGCACACAATAACTATTTCAGATCATGCACCAATAATAACTAAAATAAAAACACAGGGTAATGAAATAAAAAATGAGACACTGGTGCTTTCCCACTGTCTGTTGAAAAGAGAGGAATTTAAGGAATGGGTAGTAAAGATTATTCCGGAGCTATTAGAGAGGATTTTTTTTCTGAAAATATAGCTAGGGAGTGGGATAAAAATTTAGGTGGAGTTTAAAAATAAGGTGGAAATAAAAGAAAGGGAGCTATGGTTAAGAAGTAACAAGAATTATTTAGAGGGGACTGACAAATGTTAAAGTATTGCAGAATAGGGGGAATCTCACAGAACAAGAAGAGGGTCAACTGCAGAATGCTAAGTAGAAAATAAGGGATTACCTCAAAATGCACGAGTTTAGAAAGTTAAGCAACTGTTTTTTGTTAGTAACACTAGACCAGAACAACTTTTAGCAAAATGACTTGGGCAACAGAAAGTAGAAAGGGTTGTCGCCAAGCTTAGGGACCCTATAACAAGGAATGTAATGAGATCCTGTAGAGAGAGGTATTCAAAATATTTTGAAAATTCTGTGAAAGTCTGTATAAAGCAGAGAAATATGGAAATCAAGAAAAGATACAAATGGAAATATTTATAGAAGAATTAAATATGCCAAGGTTAGAGGTAGATGAGGCTCAATTACTAATGGTTGGGATAGGACGAGATGAGATAAAAATGGTGATGTATAACCACCATACAGGAAAGTCCCCAGGAATAAATATAGATGGTATTCCTGTGGAAGTCTGGAAGCTAAGAGGAAAAAAATTATAAAGATCATTCATCAGAATCAGAAGATCAGAAGGTTTTGTTTAGCCGTATTTTAAGAGGAGAAGTGCCAGCATCACGAAAGAAAGCATTGGTAGCTGTAAAATCTAAAGAGGGTAAAGACCAATCAGACCCACCTTCATACAGGCCCATTTCAATATTAACCATGATTATAAAATGTTCATGTATATAATGGCTAAAGGAATGGCAAAAGTAATGCCAAAATTGATAGATATGGATCAGTGTGGTTTTATGGAGGGGAGGCAAACATTTGACAACATAAACAGAACATTGATGATGCAGAGGGAAGCAGAATGTAAGAAAATACCATTGTTGTTGGTGGGTCTTGATGCAGAGAAAGCATTTGACAGAGTAAGCTGGGTCTTTTGAGCAGGGCAGTGGAAGCATTTGCACCTTCTGAAAAATTATATGGTTGATTAGGAGGATATATGATGAATCGGAGGAGAAAATTAGAGGATGGAGCGCCCTCTGATGATTTCTACTTGAGCAGAGTAACCGTGCAGAGGTGTTCTCTTTCCCCTTTGGTATGTTCATTATATTTAGAACACCTGGAAAAGAAAATTAAGGGATTCAGAAATTCAAGGGTAAAATTGTTATGGTAGTCAAGAAAAGCTGACTGTATTTGCAGATGATATTATTTTATACCTGACAAAACCAGAAAGAGACTTCACTGTGTTGTGGAACATTTTGAGACAATTTCAAATCTTTTCGAGATGCAAAATTAATGAAGCTAAAACAAAGGCAATAGTGGTAAATTATGTACCCACACATGAATTGGTTCAGCCGTATCAGTGTTTATGGTGACATGATAAAATGAAGTATTTAGGAGTATGGATTAAAAATTATTCTGGTGTGGCAGATAAGGATATGTGGGAGAAGACTAAAAAGATAATACAGTAGAAAGTCGATTATCAGAATGTCGATTATCAGAACAGTAAATTATCAGAACCAGCCTTCCAAAGGTTTCAGGTGGGAAAAATCATAAAGTCTGAAAATGTAAACGTTATATCTATTTACCTAAGTGTGTTTTTTGAGCTTGTAGCCAGCTCATGTGTGAAAAATATTGTCCATTGGAATTGCTGAATGGTTGGAAAGTGTACTCCTGCATGCAGAAAAAAAATCAAGATTTTTTAAGTTTTTTGCCCAGTTCAGTTATATGTTTGAACATCCGAACTACCCTAGGTCTCAATTAGTTGAGATAATGGACTTTACAGTACAATAACTGAGAAAATGGAAGCTTTGTTATATGGATAGTAAGATACAAGCAGTCAAAATGTTTTTAGTCCCTTTAGTCTTGTACACAGGTCTGACATATTTTTATCAACCAGAGGAAAAGTTGTTGATAGCAATTAATAAAGAGCCTAAAGAACTTTGTCCTGAAGGGGAAGATGGCAAGAGTCAAGTGGGATCAACTGATTCTTCCAGTAGAACAGGGCAGATTGGGATTACCCAATTTGAATGGGTATTTCAGAGCTACACAGTTAAGGCTCCTACACATAGCACAAGCAGAAAACTATAATTCAAAATAGACAGGGATGATGTTGAAACGGGGGGAAGCTCAAGACACAAGGAGAGCTGGGATTTTGGATGCAGGCCTTTAAGGAGATAGCGTTGTCGCCTCACAGTAAGACATTGTCCTGTTCGATTCTCAGCTAAAGCATCTTCTGTGTGGAGACGTGTGAATTGGTGTACCTTCGTTGAAGGTTGTGGGTCAGGGCTGGCAACTCGGTACATAAAAATCTACTGCCAGTCATTAGCGGACCGGAGTTCCGCTGTGGCAACCCCTAACCGGGAAAAACCTAAAGATACAACAACTATAATCATACAGAATATTATGTCCATAAAGTAGCAGAAAGCCACCACAGGAATGGAGAAAGGAGATTCTGACAATGGGGTGACTGCAATTATTGATGCAGACAGTAGGCAAGAGTGGGCTGGAATTTATTGGAGAAAACTGGAAAAGAAACCAAGGTATTGGGAACAAGTAACTTGAGAGGGAAAGGTAGTAAAATGGGAAAAGGCCAAGAAATTATTTGGACTGCAGGTTAGAGATTGCCATCCCCGTCAAGGATTAATATCAGAGTATAGGCAAAGAGAAATAGGAGGTCCTAAATAAAAGACTAGCACTGGTAACGTTTTTAGTAGAATTTAGAACAGAAGCTGCCATTAAAAAAGGAATAATTAATAGAGTATATAAAATATTGCATGATAAGTGTAAGCAATTCGCAAAGAAATACTAGGAGTATATATGTATGTCTGACAAATATGCAACAAAATCTAGAAGATTTATGATTTTTGCTTGGAAATGTTTACTTAGATATTTTTATACCTCAAGCAGACTTAAGTGCCTTTTTCCTCAGGTAGACAGCAAAAGCTGGCAGTATGATTGGGAAGAAACAAGTACTTGGGAACATATTTTCTGGGATTGCGGTGGGTTGGCGGACTTTAAGGATTCTGTGTGGGATGCACTGTCGGAGATGATGGATGGGAGGATTGGTGTGACAAGGTAGATGATTTTTCTGTGCTATGATACAGAATCGGAATTGCCTAGATATGGTAAGGCCTTGCTGTGTCTAATTATGGTGGCTGCCAAAAAAGTAATTACTAGAAAATAGAAATCAAAGTCTAAACCAGCTATATTAGAAGTAGTGAATACAGTAACAGATATAAAACAACTGGAATTGAGACCTTTAGAAAAGGGTAGAAACAAACTACATAGAAAAGATGGGAATTGTGGAAACAATACGTAAAGGGGAGGAACGAGGTTTAAAAGAAGGCAGGACTTAAATGGGTTATGTAATTTTGGACTGAAAATGATTGGGTAGGTTATAAGTGATGGATATTGTTTTCAACTGGGAATATGTCAGTATGGTTTGTGATGTAAAATGCTTGCAACTAGGATTATGTCTGTGTGGTTTGTTTTCATTTGTATAAATGTATGATTGTTTATGTTGTAAGTTATTGTTTAATAAAGATGTTTCTTGTTTAAAAAAGGGGCCAGGAATTGAATTTATGTAATATTGCTTAGGTTATGTCATATACAGCAATATGTATGAAATAAAATGTTTGCTAATATTAATTTGTTAATACAGTTTGATTACTTTTGTATGAAAGTAAATTTGCCTATGTCACAAGTGATAATTCAATAATGGTTGCTTAAAAAAACATATTGATACAATCCCAGTTGCAAACATTATACATCATGTATAATCTACACAATCGTTTTCAAACATTAAATAGCTAATTTAAGACCTGCCTTCTTTTAAACCTCATTCCTCCCCTCTATGCATTGTTCCCACAGTTCCCTTTTTTTTCCTGTTGTTTTCTCTTACCTTTTACAAAGCAGAATGGCTCCATAAATAGAGGCTTAGTTTTTCCAAATGTTCCTTTTTTATTTTATTAATACTGTCCCTCCTTGTACTGAGGTGATCTTCTACCTGCATGACTTTCCTGCAGGCTGAAGCCGACTTGCATGGAGAGTTTTTCCATATTCCAGCTCCCCACCAATCCAATAATGCTGTCCATTGTCCCACAGTCTTCAGATCTCTATTGCAGTTTTTATCTCAAACCTGAGATACCCTGGAGGACTTCCAGGATGGCTGCAAACAAATCAACAGCGTAATTTTAGCTCTCCCAGTGTGAAAACAGAAACTGAAAAACTGCAACAAGAGAGATTGTCAACTTCAGTTACTGGCTGGTAAGTACAGTGCCTGGATGGCTGCAAAGAGGAGACTGAGGGAGCCTGAAAGAAAATCAACTAAAAAAGGTGATGAGAAAAGACTGACTGGGAAGAAACCTCCAGTTGTTTAGCAAATAACAGTTCAAGCTCAAACTCTGGTGCAAGACATAGCTTACAGTAATATACAGGGAAAAAATAAGTCAAATGTGCTCAGAGCTGATTAAAATTAATGCAACACTAAATGATTAAATCAACTCAAATAAAAAGCTGGAAAAAGGGGAGAAGCGTTAAGACAGATGAGCTGATGAAACTGCAAAAAATCGGAGCTCAAAATGAAGAAAATGCTGGCAGAGTATGAGACTGCTCAAGAAGAGATATTTCAAAAAATGGTAGTTTTAGAGGAGTGAGTGCATAGGGAAAAGCTGAGATTTTTTGCAGCACCAGAGAAACTAGAAAGAATAGATTGTATTGATTTTATGGAGGTGCAAAAAAGTAACTGGACTGGTATTCCACAGCAGGGGCATTTAATTGAAAGGGCACACTGTGTATATGGTCCAAACATGGCCATAAGAAAGCAGCCAAGACCTTTACTAGTAAAGATGCAAACCTACCAGCAGAAAGAGTTGATCTTGACAAAACTGTGGCAAATGGGCAAAGTATTAAGTGCTGGAAACAGAGTGTTTGTGTAGACAAATTTATCCCGGTACTCAGAGAATGTCAAGAGGTAGATGTAAGGTACAAGAATAATATAGATAATAAAGCACACGGAGAGACTTTGCCAGTGAAACCTTTTCCACTTTTTCAAAGGTAAAATGCTTGAGAAAGAGAGAGAAAAGCACAGGAACTGACCAGAAGAATCTGTAGCACAGTGGAAGTGAACCTGAATCTGGAGTTGGGAGATTGAGATGAACTGGGAAATAAACAGGAAGAAGACCAGCAATATGGAAATTAGTGAATAAATGTGAGACTGCAAAGCATCAATCCCATTTGTGAAATATGGCTTTACAAGAATAAGTGGTTAGAGTAGACTTTTGTTGACTTTGTTAAACTTGTAACAGAAAGGCATTTACCTCATTTCATGTCATTAATGTTTGCAAGGACTTGGTGGGGGGAGTAGGAAGGAAAAACATAACTGTAAGTAAACTTTTTTTTTAACCGTATTTCTATGAAACTTTTCACAATATAAATTGCATATTTTATAGTAAACTATTTTTAGTTGTGTGATAGTTATTAAAGTAAACATATGTCTTTTTTTCTTCCTCTTCTCTTTTTCCCTTCTTTTCTGGTAGTAAGAAATGTGGGCATCACTGTGCAAAAAGAAAAAAAACTTAGACAAAAGCATATTTAAGTTAATAGACTGTAATCCTAGGATGTTGAGGTGGGAGACGGATGTAAAAGTACACAGATCATAATATATTTAGAGTGGATATTTTTTTTTCTTAATTTTGCATAGGTGAATGTTGGGATTATAAGACCCTTTGCTTAATCTAATAACACATTTTAAGTGGAAACAAATATGAGCACACTGAATAAAGTTAAATGTTTCCTTTAGCAGTAAATGTTTCAGCTGATCATTCAGGTTGCACCAGAGGAGTACATTTTTCTCGTTTCTCTTGCTTTTCTGTGGAGGCAAGTTGATAATAGGGCAATAAAAGACCAGAGCACTGGTTTCTTCAAGGCTAAAAGTTAAAGATTTCTGAAAATGTGTAAGTAGTTTTCACATCTGGAGAAAGGAAATAAAGGTAAAAAATGAACAGATACCAGTTAGTGTAAGTAGAAGCACAGGCAATAGCATGCATCTTAGTATGGATAACCTGAATTTCAGATAAACTAGGGCATGTGTTAGCCGCTGTGTTTTTGGCACAAATATTCCTATTAGGAGTGTTAAACTTAATTTAAAAATTGTACATAGTTATGTGTTTTTTGTGCTAAGTTAATAGGTTATAGGGGTGTTCTGGGGTGGGTGTGTTTGTTTTGAGGGTTCTTATTAAAAGTCTCCTAAAATGTGACCTAGGTCCCGATATTAATGATAAAAAATGTATAAATTATTGACCTGCCAAACATTATTGTGTATGTATCACAAAAGCTGGAATTAGACATTGAAAAAAGCTGCCATGTATAATAAGTGGGAATAAAACCTTACCATAATGGTGACATGTTCCATATTATCTTGGAATCTGAATGGTCTCAGGGACAATTAAACAAAGTACTTATATTAATTGTTAGAGGGGCTCTAATATTGATAGAAGAGGGAAAAAGACAATAATGGCAGATTTAAAGTAGTCTGGGGCTATTGGCAAGGAATGAGGATTACATCTGCATGTATTATATTCCACCTAAAACTGCTATTTTGGAGGTTAAATTTTGGGAGAATAAATCAGCTTTCAGCAGGGAATATTACATATAGGTGGGGACTGGAATTTGATTTGCAACAATGAGGATGTATCTGGTGAGCCTAGAAGGGAAAATGTAACAAAAGAGGGTAGATTTCTCATTTATGAAAATATTTAGTTCAGAAGATGTGAATTTGGTAGTAGGAACCTGAAGAGGAGTTACGTTTTGTCCCCCAAGGGACAACAACTATGCTAGACATGATAGGAATTATATTTCACAGGAACATGTCCATTATTTGAGAACTTTGATACACATCCAATAACTACTTCAGATCATGTATCAATAATTACTAAGATAATGAAGGATAATGGAGTAAAGATGAGATGCTGGCATTTCACCACCTACCTGTTAAAAAGAGAGAAATTTAAGGACCGGGTAGTGGAAATTATCTGGTAGTTATTAGGGAAGATAGAAAACACTCAAGATACAGCTGGTGAGTGGGATAATATGAAAGTGAAATTTAAAAATAGGGTACAAATAAAAAGAGAGATCTCTTTCAGAAGTAATAATTATTTAGAAGTTATCACAGATTTTAAATTATTACAAAATAAGGGGGAATCTCACAGAAGAAGAGGAGGTGCAATTGCAGAGTGCTGTTGAGAAAATAAGGGAATACCTGGATAATATGCATGAGTATAGAAAGATTGCTATTAAGCAACTGTTTTTTTTTTGTTTGTTTGTTTTTTTATGATAACTCCAGGGCACAAAACTGTTTGGCACAAATGGAAATATTTATGGAGGACTTAAATATGCCAGGGTTAGAGGTAGACAAGGTTCAACAGCTGACAGCTAAGATAGGAGGACATGAGATAAAGCTGGTGATGTATAACCAATCTACAGGAAAGTCTCCAGACATAGATGGTATTCCAGTGGAAGTTTGGAATTAGAAGGGAAGAAAGTGATGAAGATCTGGAAGGTAAGGAAGGGGAGGCATCAGAATCCTGGAAAAAAGCTGTGGTGGCTATAATACTTAGACTGTAGAGACCCATCTGTTCTTGCTTCATATAGGTCCATTTCAATTCTAAACCCTGATTATAAAGTGTTTATGACTAGAATGGCTAAAAATTGGCAAAGGGGATGCCAGAATTGATTGATATGGACCAATGTGGTTTTGTGGAAGGGAGGCAAACATTTTACAACATTAATAGAACAATAATGATCCAGAAGGAAGCATAATGTAATAAAATACCACTGTTTTTGGTGGATCTCGATGCAGAGTAAGCATTCAACAGAGTAAGTTGAGATTTTGAGTAGGGCAATGGAAGCATTTGCAATTCCTGATCCAATAAGTTTAATTAGAAGGATGCATGAAGGATTAGAGGCAAAAAATCAAAGTGAGAGGGTTTCTGCATGAAAAGCTCCTGTAGGAAGCCTTTTGGACACCTCATTCTTCCTCCTAGGTGATTCATCCAGCAGACAGTATGGTTCCCCCATAGTCCAACAGCTTGGAATGTACCCAGTGTAATTACCTGTGTGACTAAGAGGCTGGACAGGATCCTAGATCCATGTAAGAACTGGAATGATGTAGTTAAGACACCAGTCATTAACTCCATCATACTGATAGCTGATCTCATGAAGGAGCTATCACCTCAGAATCCAGCAGTTCAACATTCAAATTAGTCCCATTGTCTAAGTCATTTTGGGAAACATGTCTTTTTATTCTCTACTTTTTGTATTAAGGAAATAAGTAATTTGCCTCGCACTTTCCTCTTCAGTGGGACCTTATAGATGAATTAACCCAGAAGCTGGAGCAGTCACCAAAGGAGGCATAAGACAAGACCAAGCCAAATGTTCCGTGCAGAAACTATTACACAGTTCTTAATCTAATGTTATGCCTAACTCATTGGTTTGGACAATGCAACAAGGTGGCAGGCACCATCATCGACATCCATCTTTATGCATGGCTTTGCCTGACTTCGTTTATAATACCATGTATTATTAATGAGTGCTTTTTTTTAATGATATTAACTTGTTCGGACTACAAGTCAAAGAGAAGATAAGGTTTTACTATCCTGCTCACACTCTCAATTGTAGTCGGTATCTGCTTTCAGAACTATAGTCTGCCTTTGAGAGGACTCAGAAGTGGCCTAAACAGTTGTGTTTTAATGCACAGTTGACAACAACAGAAGCAGAGGTACCAGCATTCTGGCATTAACTACAGAGGAAGTAACTAATCCAAAATAGGTGCTTCTTTAGAGGTAAGAACTCTTCGTAGCATCAGGGCTGTAGTGGTTATTCCTTGCCAGGACTGCATAACTAGCAGCTCCCTCTGGAGTTAAGTCAGGAGTCATTTGCTTCCACATCTGTCCATGTGGGTAGCCATAGCACAAAACAGATAGGTCAGCGACATTTCCAGAGGCAACAGATTTCCCTTCCTCGACTCCCTCTCATCCACCCTCTTCCTCTTTCCAGCAACCCATCCTATCAAAAAAGAGTGGCAAAATAGATGTATTAAGCGTTTTGATGAAGTAAGCCATCCAAGAGGTCCTACCATATGAGATATAATCCAACTTTTATGTGGGGTGAATTTTGGCACAAAAAAATGCAAAAGACCTCCACCCCATACTTGGATCTAAGTGGCTGAAGCTAGTTAATTCCCAAAACATCATTCCAGATGGCCTCTGTAGATGAATTTTCCATGCCTGACAAAAGGAGATTGCCTGTGCTCTCATGACCTCCAAAATGCACACCTGCACATCATAATAGCCAAGGCATTGAGGTTTTTATGTTTCCATGTAAAAAACATTCATTGTATGTTCGTAGTCTTCCTCAGTGGTCTAACCTCACCTCTTCCCTGGGTTTTCACTTAATGTATAGCTGTCGTGGCTGCACATAAATCCGGCTGAGGATCATTATATTTCCCTAGCTAGATAACTGTCTGCTTGCTGTTCCTACCTTGGAAGAGACAGTGGTAACAAGAGAAGAGAGTTTACTGCACTAATTCCAATCTTTAGACATCACAGTGAACAACTACAAAAGTTACAGATGTAGATTTTGCAGACCTTGTTTTTCTATATGATGTTCGCTGGATACACTGTTTTGCAAAGCGAGTCTTCTCAAGAAAGAATTCTTCTGCTCCACCATGCAGCTTATTTTCTTATTTCATCAGACGTGATTCCTGTAAGCCTTTGCAATCTCAGGGATCTGTGGCAGCATGCTTGAGTCCCTATGGGAATTCTGGAGTGACCTTTAGAAACATAGAGATTTTTGTGTTATCGAACTGGATTTGAATTTTGACAGAATGCAAATGTCAGCTTCGACAGTGGATACACAGACCTAATTTAATTTTTGGCAGCCTCTTTCACCTACTGGTACCCATTGTGATAGTCACCATATATGCACTTACCCTGTGATGGGGGGACATGTTTAGGACAGAATGGTCTAGGTGTATGGTTGCTGTTGCAGACCAACTTGCACATACAAATGTTTCTGATAACAGGGATTTTTGACCTTGCAAAGCCCTTCAAGACCATCTCCATTGAGTTGCTTTTGTCATACACATGGGCTAAATGATTGGTTTCTGATAAGTAAATGGGGCTGTACATTTGTAGCCCTTGTGCCAGGGGCTTTGAGACTTTTGGAATGAATCATGGTTTTAGATCACTTTCTTTGTAGTAGCCCACATTCATGGAGAGGCCATCTCCATAGCAGACAGGCTCAGTCATTGCCTCATTACACCACAAAAGTGTCCCTTCAACCTGACAGTGTGGAACCTCTTTTGTCACCAGAAGAAACTTTATTGTGATCTTTTCCCCTCCCCTGATCAATGCCAAATACACCAACTTTTCTCCCATGCCTCCATTGGTGAACTCTCCCAGGAGAGATCTGGTCCAGAGATGGCCCCCAGACATATATTGTATGCCTTCCTTCTTTTTAATATGATCCCCAAGTTTATTCAGAAAGTGACTCTGATCAAAGTCATTCCAATTGCTTCATTTTGAACCCAGCAAGCCTGGTTCCCACATTGCGGCCTCATCTTTTGAAACACCATTACTTCTGAAAGCCTCCACGATGATTCTAGTCTCTCCTGTCCAGCAGGCCTCGCTTAGATATCTTATCCCTTTGTCTGACAACATCACTTCTTTATTTCCTTTGGTTATCAGTGAGAAGTATTTTACTCTCCCATGGTCATCCAGATCATTAACTTTGTCAAGTGACATACTACTATTAAGTTATCCAGAGATAAGTCATTTTATTTTGTGGTTTCAGCCTACTCCAGGAATTTTGATCATTTCACTGCTTCTGATTCAAGCATACCATAATATTTGGTACATATATTTTATACTGGACAGAGTTATGACTCTGTTAAGTCCATTTATCTGCCTTATAAAAATTTCATTAGGGAGTGCAAGGCAATTCATTACCCAGACCTCTTAAGACCTTAAAGTCTTAAAGCTTTTTGTAATGGCACCTTTATGAATAAAGCTGGTGTTAAGGAATTTCACCTTCTGTTTTAAATTTTGTTCCAGAGCAGTTTACCTTTCCTCCTTTTGAACCAACTATCAAATCAGAGATTAAGTATTTGATATTGTAAACTGTCTGTGAAAAACAATCTTTCTACTGGTACTGACTTCATAAAAGAGAATTTCCAAGATCCAGGCATTGTGCATAGACCCACCACACTTGCTCTTCCATAAATGCAGTATGTATATGCAGACTAGTCCTACAATTATACTGAAGGTAGCCATGAAAATCAGTTTAAACCAAAGTATTAATTTCCCTGTATCTTTCCAGAATATATATATATTTTTTGTTTCCTCTCCCACGCTTCACAGTATCTGGTCTTCACCAGTGCCTCCATTTATCACTGGATCTACCACCCCCTACTTCTTTCATTCGTTTGACTAACACCAGATCTGGGCTAGGGCTGGCATGGATCCTAATGATGTCCCAGGTGTCTTGCCAGCAACTGTTTTTGTGAGGGTGAGGGATTTTTGTAATATGACTTACTTGCTTGTCCCTCCCTTCTCTATGCATATTTTTTTGGAGAGAAACCCCAAGGCCACTCTTCCAAATGGAACACAAATCCCGTCAGGGAACAGTGAGATGGGTGTCACTCCCCAGGATAGGCACACCCATCCCTCCTACCAGTCAGTCACCCAAGCCACTAATTAAACCTAGGTCAATAGGTAGGGCTTTATCCTCCAAACCACCAGAGTGAGTTCTCTTTCCAGAGTATTTGACAGAGGAAAGTACCATCTGCATGAATATGAGTGCTGATGATAGGCAGCTACCTTTCTGTTTAGATGGGACCTAATTGATAAGTACCACCCAGTTATTTGGCTCTTATGTTCTTGGTAAGCCGGGATCCAAAGTTTCCAAAATAACCACTTCTTTGGTAGCTCTCTGAATGTATTACAGTTTGTTACTAGCCTAGTGCATCCAAAGCTTAGAGCAGTGGCTTTTTCTTGAGCCTTAAATAATGCTTCATTGGATAAAATTTATGCAGCCGTGATATGGACTTCTCTATATACATTTGCAATAAATTATAAGCAGGTTGTGATCTCCACATCCAGGTCTACCTTTAGGGCTACTGTTATTTATGGAATCCATTGGTGATGCTTTCTAGGAACACAGACTGGGGAACTCTGAACTGTAGGTTGAAATGGATACACAAGAGCACCTCAGATATGAAAATTATGCACTTACTATAATGATCAATCTGTGTAATTTGTATCCATCCTCTTCAAGATACCCACCCTTCATCCTCCTGCCAAGGAATTAAAGTCTGGAGATTATTGTTTAGAGATTATATATTTCGTATGATGTATCCATTTGCTGCCTAGCAAGTAGCCTTTGTGATCTAGAGTGTGTGGCAAAGGTGTGTTATTGGATTGGTTAAGGAGTTCTAGGTCTGGAATTGTCCTAAAGCTGAGCTGATCCCACACTTTGGCTAAGTCACTTAAGTTAAAAGAATTGTCATATTTATCCACCTCTAATTAATATGGTAAGTACATAACTTGCAGCTTAAGTATGTTGCCACGATGCCAAAGCAGAGTTGAACAAGACTTGCATTAAAATTAATTTTCACTGTTTTAATTAATTTTAAAGTAATACGTTAAATAGCCTGAATCACTTTTGTCTTCTCTTTTTAAGTCTATATTAATATCACTCATCCCATCATTCTAGGAAAATCAGTTTATCTCATTGAGTTCTTCTGTGAGCAGTGATCTGCATTTTAATAACTATATTTTGTTTCTGCTATCTGTAGCTTATAGATTTCAGGTTTTGTCACAGGAAGCTGTTTTATACCCTAGAAATAGACCCAAAGTGTCTCAGACACCAAAGCACTTGTACAGATCTAATTTTTATATTAAACTTATCTTTAAGTCTTCTGTGTGTGCAAAATGAATTTTCTTGAAATTTGCTTGCTATGCCACCCTGTCATTCATAAACATAGGATACAGAGGCATACAGCTTAATGAACACCA
Organism: Protopterus annectens; assembly: GCF_019279795.1. Taxonomy (NCBI): domain Eukaryota; kingdom Metazoa; phylum Chordata; order Ceratodontiformes; family Protopteridae; genus Protopterus; species Protopterus annectens. Next base: position 275,510,060 of record NC_056745.1, read on the forward strand.
TGTTTAGTATGTTGCCATTAAGGATTATAATTCATAGACATGAATCCATACCTCTCAAACTCTGGGTGGAAAAAACCTGGACAAAGCCAAAAATAATAAGTGGACAAAGGCTAGATTTTAAACATTGATATAAGCTTAAAAAGTGTATTAGCATGCATTTTTGTGAATGATATGGAATCTGAAAATCAAGTGTTTGTCATTACTTAATGACTTCAGTCCTCAATGATTTTTAAGAAAAACACTTTTTTTAAGAACAGATCAGAATTATGAGGCAAAAATCTGGATCATTGAGAGGTATGCATGAATCACTGTTCTTAATGGCAATAGTAAAATGACCTCTGTTCTTTATGAATTATCTACAGGATTGAGCAGTTTGGTGCCCTGTTCATCCTGGCTGTCACCTGCAGCACAAAATTGCTCCACTAGGCTGTGTTGCTGGCCATCTGAACATAACACAACCGGGTACAACTATGTACAAAGTTTTACTCTGCAGACTGAGATCCCTTCCGTAATATGGTAACGGGATCTGGTGCTGTGTGTGCTCCCATTGATGGTAGCTTGATAATGTAGCTGTATATGCGGACAGGTAAAGTGTGGCTGTGGTAGCAGGTTGCCTGCACCACAGAGAATTTGATTTCTGGTAGGGTTGTTCCTACAGGGCTAAAGAAATTTTGATTGTTTTTTTAAGAGCACTGTTACACTGCTTAGGTCTGTATGTTGAGTAGTACATCAGCATTAAGGGGAAATCACAATGCCAGTAAGTGCAACACCATCAACTTGTATGCATATTAAATCCCACTGTAACCAACCAGTACACTACTGTTGTTGAGTTATGTATGAGCAGTGAGAGGATATTTCCATATGTAGTGTACACAATGGGATAAGACTGCATAGTGTCCTCAATTTGTGTACCTTCCTAAAGAGATCACAGAGAGATTTGTTATGCCTTTGTTGTACTAGCCTACAATCTTTAGACATCACAGTGAACAACTACAAAAGTTACAGATGTAGATTTTGCAGACCTTGTTTTTCTATATGATGTTCGCTGGATACACTGTTTTGCAAAGCGAGTCTTCTCAAGAAAGAATTCTTCTGCTCCACCATGCAGCTTATTTTCTTATTTCATCAGACGTGATTCCTGTAAGCCTTTGCAATCTCAGGGATCTGTGGCAGCATGCTTGAGTCCCTATGGGAATTCTGGAGTGGCCTTTAAAAACATAGAGATTTTTGTGTTATCGAACTGGATTTGAATTTTGACAGAATGCAAATGTCAGCTTTGACAGTGGATACACAGACCTAATTTAATTTTTGGCAGCCTCTTTCACCTACTGGTACCCATTGTGATAGTCACCATATATGCACTTACCCTGTGATGGGGGGACATGTTTAGGACAGAATGGTCTAGGTGTATGGTTGCTGTTGCAGACCAACTTGCACATACAAATGTTTCTGATAACAGGGATTTTTGACCTTGCAAAGCCCTTCAAGACCATCTCCATTGAGTTGCTTTTGTCATACACATGGGCTAAATGATTGGTTTCTGATAAGTAAATGGGGCTGTACATTTGTAGCCCTTGTGCCAGGGGCTTTGAGACTTTTGGAATGAATCATGGTTTTAGATCACTTTCTTTGTAGTAGCCCACATTCATGGAGAGGCCATCTCCATAGCAGACAGGCTCAGTCATTGCCTCATTACACCACAAAAGTGTCCCTTCAACCTGACAGTGTGGAACCTCTTTTGTCACCAGAAGAAACTTTATTGTGATCTTTTCCCCTCCCCTGATCAATGCCAAATACACCAACTTTTCTCCCATGCCTCCATTGGTGAACTCTCCCAGGAGAGATCTGGTCCAGAGATGGCCCCCAGACATATTTTATGCCTTCCTTCTTTTTAATATGATCCCCAAGTTTATTCAGAAAGTGACTCTGATCAAAGTCATTCCAATTGCTTCATTTTGAACCCAGCAAGCCTGGTTCCCACATTGTGGCCTCATCTTTTGAAACACCATTACTTCTGAAAGCCTCCACGATGATTCTAGTCTCTCCTGTCCAGCAGGCCTCGCTTAGATATCTTATCCCTTTGTCTGACAACATCACTTCTTTATTTCCTTTGGTTATCAGTGAGAAGTATTTTACTCTCCCATGGTCATCCAGATCATTAACTTTGTCAAGTGACATACTACTATTAAGTTATCCAGAGATAAGTCATTTTATTTTGTGGTTTCAGCCTACTCCAGGAATTTTGATCATTTCACTGCTTCTGATTCAAGCATACCATAATATTTGGTACATGTATTTTATACTGAACAGAGTTATGACTCTGTTAAGTCCATTTATCTGCCTTATAAAAATTTCATTAGGGAGTGCAAGGCAATTCATTACCCAGACCTCTTAAGACCTTAAAGTCTTAAAGCTTTTTGTAATGGCACCTTTATGAATAAAGCTGGTGTTAAGGAATTTCACCTTCTGTTTTAAATTTTGTTCCAGAGCAGTTTACCTTTCCTCCTTTTGAACCAACTATCAAATCAGAGATTAAGTATTTGATATTGTAAACTGTCTGTGAAAAACAATCTTTCTACTGGTACTGACTTCATAAAAGAGAATTTCCAAGATCCAGGCATTGCATAGACCCACCACACTTGCTCTTCCATAAATGCAGTATGTATATGCAGACTAGTCCTACAATTATACTGAAGGTAGCCATGAAAATCAGTTTAAACCAAAGTATTAATTTCCCTGTATCTTTCCAGAATATATATATTTTTTTTGTTTCCTCTCCCACGCTTCACAGTATCTGGTCTTCACCAGTGCCTCCATTTATCACTGGATCTACCACCCCCTACTTCTTTCATTCGTTTGACTAACACCAGATCTGGGCTGGGGCTGGCATGGATCCTAATGATGTCCCAGGTGTCTTGCCAGCAACTGTTTTTGTGAGGGTGAGGGATTTTTGTAATATGACTTACTTGCTTGTCCCTCCCTTCTCTATGCATATTTTTTTGGAGAGAAACCCCAAGGGCCACTCTTCCAAATGGAACACAAATCCCGTCAGGGAACAGTGAGATGGGTGTCACTCCCCCAGGATAGGCACACCCATCCCTCCCTACCAGTCAGTCACCCAAGCCACTAATTAAACCTAGGTCAATAGGTAGGGCTTTATCACTCCAAACCACCAGAGTGAGTTCTCTTTCCAGAGTATTTGACAGAGGAAAGTACCATCTGCATGAATATGAGTGCTGATGATAGGCAGCTACCTTTCTGTTTAGATGGGACCTAATTGATAAGTACCACCCAGTTATTTGGCTCTTATGTTCTTGGTAAGCCGGGATCCAAAGTTTCCAAAATAACCACTTCTTTGGTAGCTCTCTGAATGTATTACAGTTTGTTACTAGCCTAGTGCATCCAAAGCTTAGAGCAGTGGCTTTTTCTTGAGCCTTAAATAATGCTTCATTGGATAAAATTTATGCAGCCGTGATATGGACTTCTCTATATACATTTGCAATACATTATAAGCAGGTTGTGATCTCCACATCCAGGTCTACCTTTAGGGCTACTGTTATTTATGGAATCCATTGGTGATGCTTTCTAGGAACACAGACTGGGGAACTCTGAACTGTAGGTTGAAATGGATACACAAGAGCACCTCAGATATGAAAATTATGCACTTACTATAATGATCAATCTGTGTAATTTGTATCCATCCTCTTCAAGATACCCACCCTTCATCCTCCTGCCAAGGAATTAAAGTCTGGAGATTATTGTTTAGAGATTATATATTTCGTATGATGTATCCATTTGCTGCCTAGCAAGTAGCCTTTGTGATCTAGAGTGTGTGGCAAAGGTGTGTTATTGGATTGGTTAAGGAGTTCTAGGTCTGGAATTGTCCTAAAGCTGAGCTGATCCCACACTTTGGCTAAGTCACTTAAGTTAAAAGAATTGTCATATTTATCCACCTCTAATTAATATGGTAAATACATAACTTGCAGCTTAAGTATGTTGCCACGATGCCAAAGCAGAGTTGAACAAGACTTGCATTAAAATTAATTTTCACTGTTTTAATTAATTTTAAAGTGTCGATTAAATAGCCTGAATCACTTTTGTCTTCTCTTTTTAAGTCTATATTAATATCACTCATCCCATCATTCTAGGAAAATCAGTTTATCTCATTGAGTTCTTCTGTGAGCAGTGATCTGCATTTTAATAACTATATTTTGTTTCTGCTATCTGTAGCTTATAGATTTCAGGTTTTGTCACAGGAAGCTGTTTTATACCCTAGAAATAGACCCAAAGTGTCTCAGACACCAAAGCACTTGTACAGATCTAATTTTTATATTAAACTTACCTTTAAGTCTTCTGTGTGTGCAAAATGAATTTTCTTGAAATGTGCTTGCTATGCCACCCTGTCATTCATAAACATAGGATACAGAGGCATACAGCTTAATGAGCACCATGTTTAGTATGACTTCTAAAGTCAAATTTATATAAACAGAAGGTAACACAAGAGTTCTGGGGTTAAAGGCACAACAAGGACAGGATAATTAGTGTCAGAAAGAGTTAAGCTCTCTGCAGTCAAAGAATGCAACACAAATATATTCTTAGTTGACCAGATTAGTCCTGTTAGACTAGTACACACAGGGTGGCATTTATACCACCAGGGGAAATTTGGCTGGGACATTGGGGAGCTTTCCCTTCTGTTTTCAATTGATGTGAGAACCTTTGCATCCAAATGAGCTACCACCAAGTAGATTGGGACCTCAGTTTAATATCTCATCTGAAGTGCAACACATTCAGGAGTGCTGCACCACAGTATAAGCAATCCATCTTGCTGGTGTGAGTATAGAACTCACAGCCTTCTTTACCAAAGACATGTGTGCTACCTGTTGCATAATGGACACTGCTTGCTACTGTTTGCAAACTGGCCCTACCCAAGAATAATTTTCTTAAATTTTCAGGAAAAACAAATTTAAGATAAACCAACATATTCAAAGTAAAACAAACTGCAAAGAAATGAACAAAATACAATACACAATGTAAGTATGCAAACCTTAAACAAGGAAATCCAAAATCCTCACATGGCAACTTTACCTGACAGGTTTCATGAAATAAACCTTGTCCTGTTCTACTGACCTTAAATAAAAATGCTACCTCTCAGCTCTTCCCACAATTCAGATATAGTTAATTAATTTACAGTCAATGAAGGCAACAGATGCTTGATAACTGATGATAACCAAAAACTTTGTTTAAAACACCAAAAACAAAAGTAAAACAACATGCGAAATAAAGCAAGAACAAAATATAAATGGCAATTTATGTATACAAATTAAACTAATAAATCCAAAACAGTCACAGAGCAGTTTTCCTAGCAGTATAGACACTTTTTACAGTACCTACCTAAAAAGGGCAGCATAGCTCTTGAGACAGCCAGCTTCACTTCTAGTCATGGATACACATTTAGACTACTTGCTTCCTCTGATGTTTGAGCCCATAGTAAGTGTATTTGGTATGATGCAGAGCTTTTGTATCTGACTTTGATAGCTGACATGCTCAAAGTTGGCATAGAAGGGAACCTATAGTTGGCAAAGATATGGCAGACATCTCTTTTTGCTGCACAGAAACATATCTCAGTCCATTTGACCCCCTCTGGTAAACTAGGGTTAACGTAGCTGCTTTGGCACTTGAACATTTCTGGGATCCTTCCTGGAGTTGATCAGGCAGGTTCCCATTATCGATAACTTCATGCTTCCCTTGGCTGCTCAGTGAGCTTTTTCCCAAATCTTAAGACTTTCTGCTGGATGTATTAGAAGTCATGAACTATGGGAGGAACTTTTTAAGTCCATGTGGAATCTATATAGATAAAGCGGTATCCAGTGCTGCCATGGTCAGCTCCTGTAGGAGTCCTGGTTGTTCATGACATCTAGTGTTAAGTCTCCATTCCACTGCAAGTACTAGGGTATATCAAGTTTATGGTCTAGCTCCAGATATCTTGGTTCCACTGCTGTTTGTCTCTGGTACATGGCAAGATTGATGCCTAGTTCCAGATGCCTTGCAGCCCCTCCCTGGTCCTACTTTTGGAATGGCTATTTATTTCCCTGCATGAAAATCCTTCTCTTTTGGGAAACTTGACTTCTTTGCCTGACAGCCTTCTCATCCACTGGGGCCCTTAGTTCAGTGGTAGAAAGCTCATCTAGTGGTGTTACCCTTCTGAGTGGTTCTGTCTTCTTGATATTTCCTTGTGTCTTAAGACTGCAGGAGAATGCTTCTCCCTATGGGGGAGTCTTATTTTTTCACTTTCTTTCCCCATATAGTGGTTGTGCTCTCATTAGAACAGATTACTGCTTTATCCCCTGATTTTTGATAGTTTGGGGTTAATACCGCCTTTCTTCTTGGCTGCACATTTAGGTTCTATCCATTGGTCTTGATTGTAGTCTTAAACTCTCCAGCTAGACTTAGTGGTGTTCTCTGGATCTTTCCATACTGATAACTACTTTGGATTCAAGCCAACCATAAGACTCATCAAGGAAGGTTCTTCAGGGAATATGCAAGTTATGTGCTCTTACCATAACATTTAATCTTTGAAGACTCTCTCGGTGGTGGGTCAGAGGGTCGGAGATGCCCTATCTTCATTCCCTTGTGGGTGACATTCTCCACTGTTGGCTGTTGGATTGCCCTTATGGTGAACATCTACTTTTATATAGCCTGTTAACATTTGGAACACCAGATGCTCAATGATCTTGATTTGCAAGGGAATGATTGTTGGTGGCAAGGGAACACACTTGTGAGTGCAGAGAGAAAGAGAGAGAGATGTGCTGCTTATGTTTCAGATGCATGACATTATGGGGCACATCCATCCTGGTGTGCAGAACATATTATAAAAGATACTGAATGCTGGCTGTTGGTAAGCATAAACTAAACTTGAAGACTTATTGCGAAGGGGCCTCTTCACAGATCACCAGATATGGAAAATGTCTCTGTTATATCTATTAGAAACCCTCTGCAGTAGTTGCTTATTGCCCATCCTCTGTCTTCATGTTTGAACAGCCTCACTGTCAAAAATCTGCTGATGGATTTTCATGTAAATTGGAGAAGTATGTAACTTTGTATTCCTGATAATTTGTTTTTCAGGCATGCTTAGTGCTTGAAGGATAATCTTTGAAGGACAGATTCTAGGTGTGACCTCTCAAATTTTACTTGTGATATAATAATGTGTGTTGGCAGGAAGCAAGCATGTCTCTGATTGTGGGAATTGCAGTTACAGAATTTCATAGTATGAATGACAAATATCTATAGGGAGAAATCAGTTCCCTGACTTGATCATTTTAGCAATTGGACATCCATGAGGTATCTCCTTACTATCTTAAGCCAAAAGACAGGAAAGTAAGAAAAGTTATTTTTGCCAGTGACTATACAATATTTCTTGAAAAAAGTAAAATTATTTTTCTGTCAAAATACTTTCCTTAAATAAAGGACTTAAATTTGCTAAGAACAAGTACAATATAGTCTCCTCATGATATTTCATAGGGTCATAGGTAGGTACTAGGCTATTGGCCCTAGGGCCTATATAAGCCTAGCCAAAAAATGTACCTTGGCTTTCGCCACCCAAGAAAATTATTTTCATGTGCTCCTGTCGAGCAGAGCCACAGAAGTGATCCCTGGGGTGAATTTCCCATGTCCCATCCAATCATCAAGATTTTTCTTGGAGTGCTAATGAGGAGCTCTGTTTGACATAGGTAGTCTGTTCCAGAGTATAGGAAGTCTCTGGGACAGGAATCTATCCCTCCAGCATGTTCTGTTTATTGTGGTGAGAAGGTTTAGGTCTCTAGAGCATGTAGCTTGGAGGGATTGGGATTTCTTTAAGTGGAGCATGTCCAACAGCTCTGGGTTTGACATAGCTTTGTATGTTAGGCAGAGATCGCCCCTGAGTAGGCGATATGCGATGGAGTAAAGCTGTAGTTTTTTGAGACGGTCTGCATAGGGCATTGGTTTGAGGCCAGTAATCCTCTTTGTGAGGTATTTCTGTGGTCTTTCCAGTTGTTGTAGATGTCTTGTGAGGTACATACCAAAAGGGGCATTGTACTCTATAATGGGTCTAATGAGTGATGAGTAGAGGGGAACAATGACTTCTTTTTTTCTGGATGAGAATCCTTTTGTGATGGAGATGAGCCACGTAGGCGGATTTCCTGACCACTGTGGCAATGTGATTATCAAAGGAGAGACTACTGTTCACCTGTGTCCCAAGGTCTCATCACATTTTCGGCATTAAATAGACTACCAGCTATGTGGTAGTTCATGGGTACAGAGTTTTTACCAAAGGAGATGACCGCACACTTTTTGGCATTGAGCTTCAGGCCATGGCTTTGACACCAGGTATCTGTCTCAGTGAGGCCCTTTTTTAGTTTGTCCACATCGTTAGGAGTTTCGATTATGGCTCCTAGTTTGCAGTCATCTGCAAACTTTGTTAGCCAAAGACCTTCTGTGTTAGCCTGTACTTCAGAGAAGTAGATACCAAACAGGAGAGGACCCAGGACTGAACCCTGTGGTACTCCACTTGTCACTGGTCTGAAGTCGGATTTGGAATCCGCTACTTTCACATTGTGGGTTCTGTCCATGAGCCAGTTAGCAACCCATCTTGTGACATAGGGATTTGTCCCTAGTTTAGTGAGCTTATCTATAATTCCAGAGTGGGGGATGGTGTTGAAAGCCTTGGCGAGATCTAGATAGGCTGTGTGAACCATTTTACCCTCATCTATGGCTCTGGTGACTGCTTCAAAGAAGTCAATCAGGTTTAGGAGACATGATCAGCCTTTTACAAATCCAAACTGGGTAGGGTCCAGAGTTTGGAGATTACCAATGTCTTTGTTTATGAGTTCCATGATGATACATTCCATGGCCTTGCAGACTAGGCTTGTCAGGCTAATGGGGTGGTAGTTCCCGGGGTCCGTCATGGCTCCACCTTTGTGGAGTGGGATAACATTCACGGTGTGCCATTCATTGGGTACAAAGCCTGAGGTGAGGCTATGATTGAACATGGTACTTAGGTAGGGTGCCAGTTCATTCTGTAGTTTGTGTAGAACGCAGCCTGGGATATTGTCAGGTCCCATGGATGCTGTGTTCTTGGCTTTGGAGAGTGTGTTTTTTTACCTGTGCAGCTGTGATGATAGGAACTTTGCATTCTTTTGGTATAGAGATGGGCCCTCTAGGGGGTGAGAGGAGGGTAAAGTTAGCACTGAACCTATTTGCTAGGATGTTGGCAATATCAGTTGGTTCTGTATATTTAGCGCCATTGTGCTGTAACTCAGAGCAGATCTGAGTGTTCCCATTGAGATTCTTGACATAGCTATAGAATGCTTTGTGGTTGTCTTTAGAGTCAGTGGCAATTTTGTTTTCGTAACTAGCTTTGGAGGATTTTATGAGGGATCTCAGCTTCTTACCGAGGTTGACCAGGGAGTTCCTCCAATCATGGGATTTTACTCTTTTTTGCAACAGTTTCTTTCTTCTGTTGTAGAGTTTGTTTATGGCAGAGGACCACCAGATTGGCTTCCTTTTTTGGAGGATAACATCTTGGTTCTAATAGGGATAGCATGATCCATGCACTCGTGTATGTGCTTATAAAGTGCATTTGTGTAGGATTCAGCAGTCATACCTCTATTGTCCATCTGCATGGGTGTCGTGAAGTTTACCACTTCTGTCTTAAGAAGTATGAAGTTGGCTTTGGAGAAGTTTTTTACAATGGTTTCCCTAATTGGGGTTGGGGGTAGGATGTGGATGTCTAGGCTGATTAGCTTGTGGTCGGATCTGACCAACGAGGAATTGACCTCTGGTGTGGAACACCGGTTTCCCATGTTGGTAATCACCAGGTCTAGGATATTGCTGCCCCTGGTGGGGGTGTGAATAAGTTGATCCAAGGCGTTGGAATTTATGAATTCTAGAAAACGTTGAGCAAAAGAGTTGGTACATGAGTAGTTTTCCAAGTTACTGGTGGGGTAGTTGAAAACACCCATTATTAGTGTGTTGGGTTGTACCCTAATAATTTCCAGTGTATCAAGAAATGAGAAGTGGGAATCCTGGGGCATGGTGGGGGGTCTGTAGCAAGCTACAGTTTGGATTGTGGTCTTGCCCAGAGTTAGTTGCACTTGGATAATCTCGGATGCATTATGCTGTGCAACTAGCCTGGAGGTGTGGATATCCTTAATGAATATGGACATGCCTCCGCCTTTAGTGCTTCGTTCTGGGTTAGGTGGCCGAAAGGTGTGGTATGAATTGTAGCTTGGTAATGCAGGGGTGCTCTCTGGAGTTTTGAACCAGGTCTCTGTCACTGCACAGATGTCAATGTTCCCCATTTTAAGGAGTGCCTCGAGTGAGTGCATTTTGAGGTTTAGACTTCTAGCATCGAGTAGCATTAACCTCAGATTTTGCTTGCTTGTACCTGTTATGGTGGTGAATTTGTCATTTGAACTTTGCCTAAAAAAGGCACTATAGGGGTGGCAAGAGCCTTAGCCAGTATCCGGAATCCTAAGGGCGACAGGTGCAGGCCATCTCTGGCAAAGCATCGTGGTCTGTCGATCATGTCGTCCCAGACAGACAAATACTGGATCCCCTTAGAATTACACCAGAAGCTTAGCCAATTGTTGAAGTCAGTCATTTTGCCCTTGTACTGTGGTATCATTCTGGGTGATGGCAGGATGTTACTCAGGGTTAGGGTCATACCTGCCTGGGATACAAGATCGGAGAGCTCCTCCATGTCTCTTCTCATGTAGTCCAGGGAGGTACGTCTCAGGTCATTCACACCAACATGGACAATGACAGTGTCATATTTGTACTTATTGTGGAGTGACCTGAGTGCATGCGTTATGTGGCAGATCCTGGCACCTGACAGGCAGCTGACAGTAACTTTCTCCTTGTTTAGTCTATTGAGTGGAACATCAGTGTGCCTGACTATAGAGTCAGCTATGACTAGAGTGTTGGGTACGTTGTTATGCCTTATGGGCTGTGGTTGAGTACGTTGTTATGCCTTATGGGCTGTGGTTGAGTGGCACACTGAGTTTGTGGGCTATGTGTCATTTGGGTTGTGTTGGGGGTTGGAGTTTGCTTGTGTTTATGCTTTGGATGTCCCTGATGCTTGGGCAGGTTTTTATTGAGAGCCTCCGCGAATGTAGGTGTGTGTTTTGGTGGTGTAGGTTTTGAGGGACTATGTGATGAGTGTGGTGTGGTGCAGGTGTTTACCTTCTCCTCTTGACTATCTAGTCCAGTCTTGGGTGAAGAGAGCTTTGCTTCAAGTTTGGCTATATAAGTGCATCTCTCACAGGTTGTAGTGTTAGGTGGTAGGAGGAGAGGGTTGTCTGTGTACATGAGGCAGATGCTGCATTGCCCCAAGATGCCCAGATTCATCAGGTAGGCAGGAGAACTCACTGGGAGCTGATCCTTAGACATGACATGCCTGGATAGGTGCTTATTTAGTAAGTGCTAAAAACTGCTTTCCTCCAGACAAGTGAGGAAAGTTGAGTGCTGTAGTAATTTGCAGCTTATGTAGTGCTTACAATGAGTTCTGAACAAGTTGTAGAAAAAAATTCAACAAATGCTTTTATCAAAACAAGATCTGACAAAAGTAGTTGACTTTCAGTCTACACTTGATTATCTACAAGATAATGGTATGAAATAAACTGGAATATTGAAATCTATGATTAAAAATCAAGATCTAATTTCAAGACTGCATCTGAATGAAATAATGAAGCAAGAATAAATTGTAGAGAGCTTATATTAAAACAGACCACTTGGTTAATAAAATCAAAGATTTGGAGAATAAAGAATGAAGGAATATAAGAATATTTGAGCTACCAGAGAAAATGAAAGAAAGGGGATAATATATCATTTTAACAACATGGATACTGTGAATTCTGAATCTTCATGAGGAATTTTCATATGGAATACAAAGGACTCATAGATCCAATGGAAAAAATGCCATCAAATCCAATAGTTAATCCATGATCAGTAGTAGTAAAGTTTGTTTCTTATCTAGACAAGGAATTAGTACTCAAATTACCTAGTCAGTTACCAATAAAATGGGACAGAATTACAATCAGTTTGGTAATGACTTTGGAACTAGAACCATAGAAGTGAGAATGGAATGTCAGCCACTGATAAAACTACTGTAACAGGATATACTGTATTCAGCAAGAATAAAAATCTTCCAGTCTTAGGGTCTGTAAATTTTAACACTGAGGAAGCAACATCCTATACAAAATAAAATTTGATCTTCATAGAAGAAATGGACTTACCTAATGTTTCATTAAAGAGACCCTCTAAGAAGAACTGGTTTGAAGCAAACACTAAGAAATATAGAGATCCAATGTTGTCTCATTTCATTTGATTCAACATTTTGGTTGTCAGATCTGACCTTGGTGCCTTGTGCAGGAGTATTGGATCCAAGAGCTCTAATTCCTCCCCTACCCAATTCCCTCCTCCTTACCAATTTATCTCGGATCTCATTTGCCACCTATTTGACCAGATGTCGCCTGCAAGTATTCACAATAAATGAAAGCATAATTCTGGTTGAAAAAAATTCTACTCCTCCCTCTCCTTGTAAGTTTGTTAATTAGAACTAGGTTTAGGTTAGAGTTAGAATATGTACTTTATATATTTAGGTAGTTTTCTGCAGCTTATACAAGTGTGTTACCTTGTAGCCTTGTAGAATTTTCTAGTAGTGTGGTTATATATTCTTCATATAGTCATTCCTGTAGATATTTGAATTATATTACCAATGTAATAGAAGTACTCTTCTTTGCTATTAGCCTGTAAGCTTTTTTCCCTAAAAATAGTTTAGAGTTTATAGTACTTAAATGGTATAAATGGCAGTGTGTTAGTTATTTTTTGTGTTTGTGGTTCTGATGTCTGAAAAGCCCACTGAATTCAAAAAATGTTCAGCTTGTGGACTCAAAATTCCTCCCCAAGACCCCCATTCTCTTTATGTGTACTGTTTAAGTTACTCTCATCTTCAAGAGAGCTGCAGTATCTGTGCCACCTTCAGATCCTGAGCCCTCTAAGGCAGGAAAGAAAATTTAATTCTCAGTGATTTACTTCCCACTCAGACAGGGTCCTCTGAAACTAGACAATCATCTACATCTCCCTCTACTGAAAAGAGGAAGGAGAAAGAAAAGTCTAAGGAAAATCACTGAGAAAAATCTGCAGACGAGAAGAGATAAGAAGGGAAAAAGGCAGAAAAGTCTAGAAAAAGGTCCCAGGATCTATTGTCCCAGGTCTGACACCTAAGTCATCGAAGCAGTTGGATCCTTCTGCAACCCAGATCCGAACTCCCTCTCCAAAACCCACTTTTCCCCTGGGCCGATTAGCCCCAGTTTGCATTCACCAATACTCCATCATAAGCTACCATCAAGACCTGCATCTGTAGCTTCTTTGTTGAAGTCTGGTTACTCTGCTAGAGGCCTTACTGAGATGAGGATATTCTTGAGGACACAAATTCAGCTGGGAGTGCTGCTGGCACTGTCCACCAGAGGAGGGCCAGGAAGAGGCACTTTGACCCTATTTCCTTTCCTGGAGCCACTCATGGGTCCAAACCCTTCCAATGCATCACTGTCAAACCCAATACATGTGGAGACTTCAGCTTCAACTTCTTCCCTTATTCTTTCCGTGCCAATGCTTTTAGGAAGAGAAGAGTCCCAAAGATGAAGTGTTGGGGTCAGCTCTCTGACAATGGAGTTAACTCCAAAGTTTTCAGAGTTGTTTCTCCCCCCTTGGTGCTTCAGCACTAGACAGCTTGGCTCGATGGTCCTTCTTGAAATGACCTCTGTTGGAGTCCAGGAACTTCCCAAGTTGGTTGACTGGGGTATTTTATCCTTGGCTCCAATAGCTGAGTCTGCTTTTGAGGCTGTGGCCTAGTTTGGATCTATCCCAATTCCCAATAGATCATGTGACTCATTTTTCTCTTTCAAGTTGACAAGGACAGGCAGACCCAGTTAGCTTTGAGGCAGCTTGATGGTCAAGCACTCTATCTGATTCTGACATGTTTCATAAATCATGTGCAAATGGAAGCACATACACTCTTCTCCTGAGTCTGTCACTGAAGACAGAAATTTAGCTGGAGAAGGATCCCCAAGATCCCCCAAGGATGTCACCTTTGGGTACATACTAAAATTGATAAAGCAGGGGGGGGTGGTCCATGGAAGGTCCTCCTTCTTATGAGTCCATGTTCTTTGAAGTTTTTGGGTCTGACCCATCAACATCCGGGGTGGTCCTACCTCCTGATGCCTTAACAGACCTTGTTGCTCAGAAGGCTTAGAAGAAACCTGATGTGGCAAAGCCCATTCCTAAAAAAATGGACAGAATCTTGATCACCCAAGGAATAAGAAATATTGGTCCAAAGGTCCTCCAGTAGATGCCATGATGGTTGTAGCAGCAACAACAAAGAAGGAACTATCTGAGGAAAGTTCTTCTGGCCAGTCCTCTAACAGAGAGTCCAAGGAATTGGACAGACTTTGGAAATGGACTTTGACTTTAGTGACCTTTACACTTTAAGTGCTGAACTAGCTAGACCATATCATAACACTCTTCACCCAAGACTAGACAGTCAAGAGGAGAAGGTAAACACTTGCACTACACCACACTAATCACACAGTCCCTCAAAACCTACACCACCAAAACACAGACATAGAAACACAAAACACACACCTACATTTGCTGAGGCTCTCAATAAAAACCTGCCCAAGCATCAGGGACCTCCAAAGCAGAAATGCAAGCAAACTCCACCCCCCAACACAACCCAAATGACACACAGTCCACAAACTCAGTGTGCCACTCAACCACAGCCCATAAGGCATAACAACGTACCCAACACTCTAGTCATAGGTGACTCTATAGTCAGGCACACTGATGTTTCACTCACCAGGCTAAACAAGGAGAAAGTTACTGTCAGCTGCCTATCGGGTGCCAGGATCCGCCACATAACGTACGCACTCAGGTCATTCCACAACAAGTACAAATATGACACTGTCATTGTCCATGATGGTGTGAATGACCTGAGACGTACCTCCCTGGACTACATGAAAAGAGACATGGAGGAGCTCTCCGATCTTGTAGACCAGGCAGGTATGACCCTGGCCATGAGTAGCATCCTGCCATCACCCAGAATGATGCCACAGTACAAGGACAAAATGATTGACTTCAACAATTGGCTAAGCTTCTGGTGTCATTCTAAGAGGAACCAGTATTGATCTGCCTGGGACGACATGATAGACAGACCACGATGCTTTGCCAGAGATGGCTTGCACCTGTCGCCCTTGGGATTCCGGATACTGGCTAAGGCTATTGCCACCCCTATAGTGCCTTTTTTAGGCAAGGTTCAAATGACAAATTTACCACAGTAACAGGTACAAGCAAGCAAAATCTGAGGGTAATGCTACTCAGTGCTAGAATTCTAAACCTCAAAATGCACTCACTTGAGGCACTTCTTAAAATGGAGAACATCGACATCTGTGCAGTGACAGAGACCTAGTTCAAAGCTCCAGAGAGCACCCCTGCATTACCAGGCTATAAGCACTAAAGGTGGAGGAGTGTCCATATTCATTAAGGATATCCACACCACCAGGCTAGTTGAACGGCATAATGCATCCGAGATTATCTGCACTCACTTGAGGCACTTCTTAAAATGGAGAACATCGACATCTGTGCAGTGACAAGAGACCTGGTTCAAAGCTCCAGAGAGCACCCCTGCATTACCAGGCTATAAGCACTAAAGGTGGAGGAGTGTCCATATTCATTAAGGATATCCACACATCCAGGCTAGTTGAACAGCATAATGCATCCGAGATTATCCAAGTGCAACTAACTCTGGGCAAGACCACAATCCAAATTGTAGTTTGCTACAGACCCCCCACCATACCCCAAGATTCCCACTCCTCATTTGTTGATACACTGGAAAGTATTAGTGCACAGTCTAACACCCTAATAATGGGCGATTTCAACTACCCCACCATTAACTGGGAAAACTACTCATGTACCAACTCTTTTGCTCAATGTTTTCTGGAATTCATAAATTCCAACGCCTTGGATCAACTTATTCACACCCCCACCAGGAGCAGTAATATCCTAGACCTGGTCATTACCAACATAGGCAACCGGTGTTCCACACCAGAGGTCAGTTCCTTCTTGGTCAGATCCGACCACAAGCTAATCACCCAAGACATCCCGCCCCACCCCCAATTAGGGAAACCACCATAAAAAACTTCTCCAAAGCCAACTTCTCACTTAAGACAGAAGTGGCAAACTTCATGACACCCATGCAGACAGACAATAGAGTTACGACTGCTGAATCCTACACAAATGCACTTTATAAGCACTTACACAAGTGCATGGATCATACTATCCCTAATAGAACCAAGATGCTATCCTTCAAAAAAAGGAAGCCGATCTGGTGGTCCTCTGCCATAAACAAACCTACAACAGAAGAAAGAAACTGTTGCAAAAAAGAATAAAATCCCATGACTGGAGAAACACCCTGGTCAACCTCAGTAAGAAGCTGAGATCCCTCATAAAATCCTCCAAAGCTAGTTACGAAAACAAAATTGTCACTGACTGTAAAGACACCCACAAAGCATTCTATAGCTATGTCAAGAATATCAATGGCAGCACCCAGATCTGCTCTGAGTTACAGCACAATGGCACTAAATATACAGAACCAACTGATATTGCCAACATCCTGGCAGATAGGTTCAGTGTTAACTTTACCCTCCTCTCACCCCCTATAGGGCCGATCTCTGTACCGGAAGAATGCAAAGTTCCTATAATCACAGCTGCACAGGTAAAAAACACACTCTCCAAAGCCAAGAACACAGCATCCATGGGACCTGACAATATCCCAGGATGCGTTTTACATGAACTACAGAATGAACTGGCACCCTACCTAAGTACCATGTTCAGTCATAGCCTCACCTCAGGCTTTGTGCCCGCTGAATGGCGCACCGTGATGGTTATCCCACTTCACAAAGAGGGGGCCACGACGGACCCCAGTAACTACCGGCCCATTAGCCTGAAGAGCCTGGCTGCAAGGCCATGGAATGTATCATCATGGAACTCATAAACAAAGACATTGGTAGTCTCCAAACTCTGGACCCTACCCGGTTCGGATTTGTAAAAGGCAGATCATGTCTCCTAAACCTGATTGACTTCTTTGAAGCAGTCACCAAAACCATAGATGAGGGTAAGGTGGTTCACACAGCTTATATAGATCTCGCCAAGGCTTTTGACACCATCCCCCCACTCTGGAATTATAGATAAGCTCACTAAACTAGGTATAAATCCCTATGTCACAAGATGGGTTGCCAACTGGCTCACGGACAGAACCCACACTGTGAAAGTAGCAGACACCAAATCAGACTTCAGACCAGTGACAAGTGGTGTACCACAGGGTTCAGTCCTGGGTCCTCTCCTGTTTGGTATCTACGTCTCTGAAGTACAGGCTAACACAGAAGGTCTTTGGCTAACAAAGTTTGCAGATGACTGCAAACTAGGAGCCATAATCGAAACTCCTAAAGATGTGGACATACTACAAAAGGGCCTCACTGAGACAGATGCCTGGTGTCAAAGCCATGGCCTGAAGCTCAATGCCAAAAAGTGTATTGTCATCCCCTTTGGTAAAAACTCTATACCCATGAACTACCACATAGCTGGTAGTCTACTTAATGCCAAAAATGTGATGAGACCTTGGGACACAGGTGGACAGTAGTCTCTCCTTTGATAATCACATTGCCACAGTGGTCAGGAAATCCTTCTACGTGGCTCACCTCATCACAAAAGGTTTCTCATCCAAAAAAAAAGAGGTCATTGTTCCCCAATACTCATCACTCATTAGACCCATTATAGAGTACAATGCTCCTTTTGGTATGTACCTTACAAGACATCTACAACAACTGGAAAGGCCACAGAAGTACCTCACAAAGAGGATTACTGGCCTCAAACAGTTGCCCTATGCAGACTGTCTCAAAAAACTCCAGCTTTACTCAGTCACATATCGCCTACTCAGAGGTGATCTCTGCCTAACATACAAAGCTATGTCAAACCCAGAGCTGTTGGACATGCTCCACTTAAAGAAATCCCAATCCCTCTGAGCTACATGCTCTAGGGACCTAAACCTTATCTCCACAGTAAACAGAACATGCTGGAGGGATAGATTCCTGTCCCAGAGACTTCCCATACTCTGGAACAGACTACCTATCTATGTCAAACAGAGCTCCTCATTAGCACTCTTCAAGAAAAATCTTGATGATTGGATGGGAGATAGGAAATTCACCCTGGAGATCACTTCTGTGGCTCTGCTCGACAGGGGCACAGGAAAATAATTTTCTTGGGTGGCGAAAGCCAGGGTACATTTTTGGCTAGGCTTATATAGGTGCTAGGGCCAATAGCCTAGTACTCTCCTATGAACCTGTATGACACGTTTTCAAAGGGACTTGATCAAGGAGTTTTTCAAGTCTCTTCTGGGTAGCTTACCATTGCATGTCCAAAAAAAGTGTTCGCCCAAATGTCTGCCCTGCAAGCTACACCAAATATGGTCTTACAGTTGCTATCAAATGCAGCTTGATGGCACATCAAGAGCAGCAGGCACAGGTATTACCATGTGTTAACATACTTAGATATGGCTGTGTGATTTTACAGAAAGCTTCAAGGTGTTCTTTATAAATTCCCCCAATGACAGTTCCACTCTGTTTGGACCTAAGGTAAAGGAAATGCTTACCAGGACCGAAAAAGATGGTAAGACTGTGTCTGCTGTGGGAATCCATTTTTCTACTTCACAGAGAATCTTCTGTAGTAATCAGAAAAGAGGTAGGAAAATGTTCAAAAAATCACAGGGGTTTCGCCACAAAACTTCTGGGGATAGACTTCCCCATAGCAGTAGCAGAGGTAATTCAAATGGATGCCTCCAGAGAGTTAGAAGTGGCCCACAAAACCAAGGTTTCCATGACCCCTTCACTGAGAAACTTTACCAGCATCCCTGAATGGCTGACCAACTACTGCACTCTGGAGTCAGTTGGGCACTTAACCTTACATCATTTAGCCTGGCAAACCATAACATCTGATTCATGGGTGCTAAGGATAATCACCAGAGGTTATACCATACCCTCTTTCTCAACTCTAAAGAAAAGGTTGATGATTTCTGATACACCACCAAATCAGTTGGAATCCACAACAACACAAGTGTTAAAACTGCTAAGCAAAAGAGTAATCCAGCTATTACCCCCAGACCAGTTAGGATCCAGGTTATTTTTAGTTCCAAAGAAGACAATGGATCTCAGACCAGTTTTGAATATCAGCCACCTAAATCAATATGTCAAACAAAGTTCGGGATGGTCATGTTATAGTCCATATGGTCTCTACTGATGAAGGATGACTGGATGTGCTCTGCCAGTCTCCAAGACACCTACTATCACATCAAGATCTCAAGGCAATCCAGGAGATTCCTCCATTTCCGGCTGGGAGCCAATCTGTATGAGTTCAGAGCACTGCCATTCTGTCTCACCGAAGCCTCCTGGGTGTTCACCAAGATTGCAGCAGTGATGGCAGTAAATCTACAATCTACAACTGCAGGAATCCAAGTTTTCCCATACTTAGACAACTGGCTCCTAACTGCTACCTCCAAGGATCTACTATTGCTTCACCAGACATTCCTCCTCAGTCTTACAGAACAATTGGGTATAACAACTGCATGAAGAGCAAACTGCCACCTATGCAGAAAATAGAATTTAAGAGATGCCAGACAGACACAGATCAACAAATTGCAAACCTTCCTGTTACAAGAGTTTGATCATTAAGATGTGTAGCCTCTCAAATGAATTGACATTGCTGCCCACAGGCAAGACTGTTTATCTGCCTGTTAGGTCTGATGGCTTCTACTGTTGTATTAGTCCCACTGGCAAGGTGGACAAATCCTGTCCAATAGTCACATCCCCTTCACACCAGAATCTGACTTACTCAAGTATGCAAAAACTATATAAGTTGGTGGATAATGTTGCTATCAGTAGTAGAGGGCAGAACCTTTTGTCCATCTGTTCCACAGACCACAGTCACTATGGATGCTTCCTTTCTACTATTGAAGGGCATTTTGAGGGGAAGACTGTACAAAGGACTTGATCATCAGTGAGGTCCAAACTTCACATCTGTGTCTTGGAGATTAAAGAAGTCCTCATAGCATTGGAGGCATTTCAGGAGTTTCTACCCAAGGGTGTGACTTCCATCCAGACAGCTATATGTCAGTGGTATGGTACATCAACAAAAAGGGTGAAGCACATTTAGACCCTCTTTGCAGGGAGGCAGTGCAAGTCTGGCAATGAGTGATGGCTTCCCACCTCTTTCTGATATCAACACACATTACTGGGATGTCAGATATACTAGCAGACAAGTTGAGCAGAAGTATCCTATAACCTCATGAATGGTCTCTCAAACAGTGGTGACAGAGATTTTCAGTCACTAGGGCCAACCTTGCTGTGATCTCTTTGCATCCTACCTAAACAACCAGTGCAGCAATTACTTGGCTTTCATCCTTCCACAGGGACAGTCATCAAGAGATGCTCTTGTCCACATCTGGCCCCAGGTCACTTTTACATCAACTTCCCTTCTCACAAAAATCATTCAAAAAGCCACAAGGTGTAAAACTAAAGTAGTCTTCATTGCCCTGTTTTGGCCTTGGCAAGTATGGTTCCAATTTCTTTGGTCTCACTTACTGCACCCACCATCATGGGTAGTGGATCCCAGTCTGGATCTACTCAATCACCCATCCGGGATGCCTCTACTTGGACCTTCAGACCCTAAAATTAACTGCATTGGGTTCTCCAGTTTTAACGTTACCCAGAGATGCCAGGTTGTCTTCTCCAGTAGTCCATGTAATTTCTTCTTCTCAAAAGGAATCAGCCAAAAAGACTTACAAAAACAAATGGAAAAGATTTTTTGTCTGGGCGTCTTCAAAGGGTTTGCACTCTTTCTCAGTATTTCTTCTAGCAATACTGGAATTTTTTTCGGAACTTTTAGTGTGAGGTTCCTGGTACTCTACAATAAAAGTCCAGATAGCCTCCATCTCAAATTTTCACGTAGGGCATAATGAATCATATTTTGAGTTGCTTACAGTAGCCAAAGCTTTCCGTAAGGGAACTTTCTTGTTGAGACCTCCTGTTCAAGATCCAGTTCCACCATGGGATATCACAATTTTGCTCTGGTAACTGACTCAAAAATCTTTTGAGCCCGCAGCATTATCCATTTTAAAGTCTCTCTTAGAGGACCATTTTTCTGATTGCCATAACTTCATCAAGATGAGTTTCTGAACTGCTAGCACTCTCATGCAAGCTACCATTTCTTATATTCCACAAAGATAGAGTTTCACGAAGAACAAATACTTCCTTTCTTCCAAAGGTGACATCTGAACCAAATTTAAATCACATTGACTTACCTATATTTTTTCAAATGTTTCTCCCAAAGGCAAACACATCCTTCCTACCTTAGATGCCCCCAGACAACTCAGATTTTACTTGCATCATACAAAAGAAATCATGAAGTCAGACAAGCCATTTGTCTCTTTTTTCCCCCTCAAAAAAAAAAAAGTAGGACAACAGGTGTCAAAAGTCATTCTAAGTGACTGACAGACTGCATTTCCTTTGTTTACAAACCACATGAGGTTATCTTTGCATTCAAAGCTTAAGACTCACTCCACCAGAACAATGGCCACCTCAACAGCTTTTGCAAAAAGAGTTCCTATCAGTGAAATCTATGCAGCAATAACTTGGTCACCAGCTCACACTTTTGTATCTTATTACAAATTGAATGTGCAATCCAGATCTCGTGCATACTTTGGCACTGCCATTCTTAGGAATGTCCTTCCTTGGGTCACCCAGCTCCTTTTTAGGCAGCTTGGGAATCTGTCCCAAACTTTGAATTAGACAAAAATAGATAACATTGGATACAAAAGTTATGTACTTACCATAAAAATAGATCTGTGTTCCATTTTCATCCAGTTCAACATCATATCCCCCTACCAGACTGCCATTCCGCATCATCTGGGGCTCAGACAGACTTCAGATAAGACCCTGTCAGTTTATTTCATATCATCTCCCATAGTGTAGGATGTTTGTGGATTCCTTTTTCTTCCACTCTGTAGTTTTGGTAGCACAAAATTAGAATAGTTAGCAAACTCAATCTGAGGCAGTTCAGTTAGAAGGAGGGAACTGTGGGCAGGGGAAGAGTCAGAGTTCTTGGATCCAATACTCTGGTATAAGGTGCTGGCATCAAGGTCAGATCTGATAACCCAAATGTTGAAATGAAGAAAATGAGAAACGCAGATCTGTTATTATGGCAAGTACATAACTTTCATTTTCTCCCCACAATTTTGCAAATGTCTAAGGAAAAATAGGAACTATGTCTTTATTGGACTATTATGAGAAGAATCTAAGTAATGACCCGTATAACCATTTCTTACATTTAGGTTATCCATGTAAGATGTGTATCTTTGCATTTTAATAACTGGTATGATTAATTTAATCTTAAGTTCTTTCATAACCAGTAGAGCATTTAATATATATTTAGTGAGAAAATATAATATTAACAATGTCTACCTACGCTTTAAACATAACATTTCCTGGAATTCATTAATTCCAATGCCCTGGACCAGCTCGTTCGTACCCCCACTAGAGGTAGCAACATCCTTGACCTGTTCATTACTAACATGGGCAACTGTTGCTCTATACCAGTAGTCAACTCCTCCCTGGTTAGATCTGACCACAAACTAAACACCTTGGAAATCCACATCCCTCCCACCCCACCCCTGCAAAGGTAAGCACCATGAAAAACTTCTCCAAAGCTAGCTTTGGGCTCCTAAAAACAGAGGTGGCTAACTCCACGGCATCCTTGCAGTTGGAGAGAACAGCTGCATGACTGCCGAATCATACACTAATGCCCTGTACAAACGCATATACAAATGCAGGGATCTCGCCATACCCAATAGAACCAAGATCCTCTCCTCCAAAAAAAAGAAGCCAATCTGGTGGTCACCTGCCATAAAAAAACTCTACAACAGAAGGAAGAAACTGATGCAAAATAAGGTGAAGTCCCAAGACTGGAAAAACTCCCTTATCAGCCTCAACAAAAAGTTTAGATACCTCATCAAATCCTCTAAAGCTAGCTATGAAAACAGAATTACAGCAGATAGTTAAGACAACCATAAGGCCTTCTCTAGTTATGTAAAGAATCTCCATGGCAATACCCAGATTTGCTCGGAGCTGTTGCACAATGGCACCTCCTATATGGAGTCAACAGATATTGCTAATATACTGGCTGACAGATTCAGTACCAACTTTACCCCTCCCCCCAAAGGACCAATCATAATACCAGTAGATTGCCAGGCACCCAGTATCACTGTTGCACAGGTTAAAACAGCACTGTCCAAGGCCAAGAATACAGCTTCTATGGGACCTGACAATATCCCTGGCTGTGTTCTACATGAACTACAGAGTGAACTGGCACCTCACCCGTGTG
Organism: Protopterus annectens; assembly: GCF_019279795.1. NCBI lineage: Eukaryota > Metazoa > Chordata > Ceratodontiformes > Protopteridae > Protopterus > Protopterus annectens. The sequence continues at coordinate 275,533,580 of NC_056745.1, forward strand.
CCCTGTTCAATCACAGCCTCACCTCATGCTTTGTCCCTACTGAATGGTGGACTGCTACAGTCATCCCTCTCCACAAAGGAGGAGCAACTACAGACCCTGGAAACTATCTCCCCATTAGCTTGACAAGTCCAATATGCAAAGCAATGGAACGCATCATCATGGAGCTAATAAATAAAGATATAGGGAATCTACAAACTCTGGATCCCATACAGTTTGGTTTTGTGAAGGGTAGATCATGCCTGCTCAACCTGGTCGACTTCTTTGAGTCAGTTACCAGAGCTGTAGATGAAGGCAAGGTGGTTCATACAGCCTACCTTGATCTGGCCAAGGCCTTTGATACCATTCCCCACTCAGGAATCATAGAAAAACTCACTAAGCTAGGCATCAACTCCTATATCACTAGATGGGTTGCAAACTGGCTCACAGAACCCACAGTGTGAAAGTAGCTGACTCCAAGTCAGACTGCCGACCAGTCACGAGTGGAGTCCCTCAGGGTTCAGTCCTTGGGTCCTCTCCTGTTTGGTATCTATTTCTAGGAAGTCCAGGCTAACGCAAATGGACTCTAGCTGACAAAGTTCACAGACGATTGCAAGTTGGGAGCCATAATTAACTCCTCAAGTGATGCTGACATCCTACAGAAAGGCCTCACTGAGACCGACTGGTGTCAGAATCATGGCCTTAAGCTCAGTGCCAAAAATGTGTCATCATCCCATTTGGGGAAAAACCCGGTTCCCATGAATTACCACATTGATGGTAGTCAACTGAATACAGAAGGCGTCATAAGAGATCTGGGAACACAGATTGACAGCAACCACTTTTTTGCCCACCACATTGCCACTGTGGTCAGAAAGTCCTATGTGGCACATCTTATTACTAAGGGTAAGAGGAAGAAAGAGGTCATTGTCTCCCTCTACTCTTCCCAAATGAGGGAAGAGTAGAGGTCATTGTCTCCTTCTCCTCTTCCCTCATTAGGCCAATCATCAAGTATAATGCCCCATTTGGCATGTACCTCACTAGACACCTGCAACAACTGGAGAGGCAGCAAAAGTACCTCACAAAGAGGATCCTAGACCTTAAACACTTGTCCTATATGGACAGACTCAAAAAAAAAAACTCCAACTATTCTCTGTCTCATATCACCTTCTTAGAGGCGATCTCTGCTTGACTTACAAAGCCATGTCTGACCCAGCTCTGTTAGAAATGCTACATCTAAAGAAATCCCAATCCTTCTGCACTACACACCCCAGAGACCTCAGCCTCATTACCACAATCAACAGAACAAGCTGGAAGGTCAGGTTCATAACCCAGAGACTGCCCATGCTATGGAATAGACTTCCCATATGTGTCAAGCAGAGAGTCTCACTGGCCCTCTTCAAGAGAAATTTTGATGAGTGGATGGGAAATAGAAAATTCATCTTGGGGATCACTCCAGTGGTTCTACTCAACAGAGGCACTAGGAACTAAGGTTGGGTGGCACAATGCCAGGGTAATCCTATGGGCTAGGCTTATAAAGGCTCCATGGCCATTAGCCTAGTACACACTTATGAACCTATAATAACTCCCAGGAGCATGTGTATTTAATTGAAAGCTTTGACTTACATTATTTCAGATAATTCACCAAAAAACTAAGATAAAGATGCAGGGTAATGAAGTAAAAATAAAACACTAGCTCTTTTCTAGTTACTTGATAAAAAAGGGAGGAATTTAAGAAATGGGTGGTGGACTTTGTTGAGATCTATTGGAGAAGATAAGGATAGACTTAAGTCGGATATAATGAAAATGTAGTTTAAAACAGAGTAGAAATGAAAGAGAGAGCTATGGGAAATAAGCAATATAAATTGTTTTGAGGGGATGACAAAGATATAAATTTTGCAGAATAAGGGGAATCTCACAGAACAATAAGAGGCTACTGCAAAATGCTAAAGGGAAATTAGGGAGTATGTAGGTAATATGCATGAGTTTAGGAAGATTGCTGTTAAACAACTTTAGTTTGATAACTCCAGAGAACAACTTGGGCAACTGAAGATAGAAGGATTCTTGCCAAATTTAGGAAGCATATGTCAAGAAAAATAACCACAGATCCTGTAGGTATTGTGTATTAGAGATACTTATGACATTTTAAGAAAATTTGATTAAAGCAGAAGAATATAGAAACCAGGAAAAGGCACATATGGAAATATTTATGGAAGACATTAAGGGAAATGAGGCTTAACACTTAATAGTTAAGACAGGAAGAGGTGAGGTTAAAATGTTGTATTATCAATCAACAGGGAAGTCTCCAGGAATAGATGGTATTCACATGGAAGGAAGGAAGTAATACAGATTTGGAAGGTTTGGATTAACAGCATTTTAAAAGGATGGGAAGCACCAGCAGCTTGGAAGACCCTTCAGACCCATTTTCCCAAAGGATAAATTAAAAAAAAAATAAACAATGGTTATAAAATGTTTGCCTGTACTAGCTATGAGAATTGTAAAGGTGTTGCCAAAATTGATAGGTATGGATCCATGTGGTTTTGTGGAGTAGAGGCAAACATCTGACAGCATTAATAGAACAATGATGATCCAAGGGAGGCAGGAATATAAGATAATATCTCTACTTTTAGTGGGTCTTGATACAGAAAAACATTTGGTTGAGTCACCTGAGAATTTCAGCATGACAATGGAAGCATTTGCATTCCCTGACAGAATAATAAGGTTGATTAGGAGAAGGGTCCCTTTCTGATGAGCTGTTTGAACAGAGGCACCAGGCAGGGGTGCCCTTTTTCCCCTTTAGGTTCATAGATGTATATTAAGCTAACAACCACTAGGGCTTTTATAAGCCCAGCCATGTAACACAAATGTGACCCACAAATTCGATTTATATAAGTGGTGATTTTACTGACTGCCTCTGTCCAAAAGAGACCTAGGAGACAGACCAGGGGTGGAATTTCCGGGTTCCTATTAGATAACTGAAGACACATTCTATCAAATGTGTCTTGGTCAAATTTAAAACCATGAAAAGGCAAAATAGCAAAGCGGCTTTTAAGCAAATTCTTTCCCAGGGAAATAATTCACTTGGCCGCTTCCGTTACTTTGTCATTTTCGGCACTGTAGTGTGATCTTGGAGTTGGTATATTTAAGTAGGGGGGTGTGGGGGGCACAGCCCTTGGAAAAATATCGCTGTTCTGATCTTTTGAGATTATAAGCTTTCGCTTACATGGGGTCGATTATTCATCATTCGTTTTTTAAGCATTTGATGATATATAGACCCGAATTTCCAGTTATCCATCCATTGGTCTAAGTTGTGCTTAGAGGGATATGGATGAACTCTGCTTCACATGGATAGGGAGCCTGTTCCAGAGAATGAGAATTCTCTGAGAAACATTTGTCTCTCTAACACGTCCTATTTATGTCACAAGTAAAGTTTAGGTCTTGTAATCTACTATTTCTGATACTGTTTTTTTTCCGGATATCCAAAGGGTTCATTAAAACAGGGCCCAAGGATGTCTTGTATACCAGGCAATTATCACGTCTTGGAAGTCTGTATGATACTGAGTAGGTCACTGTGTGTACTCCCTGTATTATTTTTTGTAAGGAATCTTTGTGGACATTACAGTTGCTGCATGTGTTGGGTCAGGTACATATCAAAGGGGACATTATACTCTAATGGGTCTGATGAGTGGCACGGACAGTGGTATGATTTCTTGTAACTTAGATGCTATGCCCTTGCTTATAGGCTGAGCAGCATAAAAGGAGCTTCTTGTCAAAGTCTAAGGTTACTATCTGCATGAGTTCCCAGATCCCTGACTATTGAATCAACTTTTTAGTGTGTTTATTAATGATGTAGTTACCTGGGGTTGCAGACTTCCCAAAAGGTATTATAATGCATTTCTTGGAATTAAGTTTTAAGCCATGGCTTTGGCACCTGAGGGGTGTTCGCATCTTGGGGAGATTCAGTAACTGCTGCCACTTTGCAATCATCTGTGAACTTGGTAAGCCAAAGGCCTTTGACATTGGCTTTGACATCTGAGAAGTAGATGCCAAAGAGGAGTGGGCCTAGCACAGAGTCCTGGGGGACTCCACTGGTGACCAGCCTATTTATGGAGGCTGCCTCACTGATTCTAACCTCCTGGGTCCTATCACTGGGCCAGCAAACTATCCAGTGTGTTATAAAGGGGTTTAACACCTACTACCTACACTACCTATGCACTAATTTCCCCTCATTTATTGCCTTAGTGACCTTTTCAAAGAAGTCCTACAGATTCAGTAAGCATGGCCCTCCTTTGACAAAGGCAAACTGGGACAGATCCAGTATCCGGAGGTCTCATGTCCTTGTTAATAATTTCCATGATAATTCCTTCCATGGCTTTGCAAATAAGACTAGTCAGACTAATAGGTCTGTAATTTCCAGGATCTGTTGAAGGTACTCCCTTATGAAGGGGGATGGCTATTCCAATCTTCCATTCATGAGGAAAGCCTGTTTTAATACTATAGTTATATAAGGACTCCAGGGGTCCTGATATGTCATATTTTAGACTATTCAGAAGGCATCCTGGGATGTAATCAGGGCCCATTGAGGCTCTGTTCTTGGCTTTAGTGAGCGCAGCCAGTACATGCTCCCTAGCTATAGTTGGAGGTGCTATGTTCTAGGATATTTTTGAGGGGATGTTTGGGGTGAGAGGGGTATAAAGTTAGAACCGACTTTACTGTATATTTAGAGCCGTTGGCAAAAAAACTAAGAAAAACTCTAGGGTATAACAGGTACAGTAAATAAGAAAAGTTAACTTTATTTGCAGATATTTTGTAGTTGATAAGGCCAGAAAAGGACATTTATTTATTTAATATTTGTTAACCAGGATAATCCAAATGGGTGATAAGTCCATTGTCAGTGGAGTCCCAGGGAGAAAAGCTCCACAGACAAATTTTACAAGATTTGGAAAAGGGCATAACAGAGATCATAAATATAAGGATTCTACATCATAGGGAAACAATGTACACATCATGAAAATTATAAACATCTTGGGTACATTACTAAACACAGTAAAAATTAGATTAAATCTATTTAAAAGTAGTAGAGTCTGGTAAGAGAGAGAGAGGAGGTAAAACACTAGATAGAAACCAAGAAAGGAGGGGTAGAGGCTAGAAGAGGAAGAGGTGAATGGACAGAAAAGGTGGAGAAAGAAGGATGAGGAGAGGTATGGTAGGGGAGAAATGTTTATTTTGGGATATAAAATTGATGAAAATAAAGGCTATAATGGTTAACTATATACCCACACATGAACTGGTTCAGCAATATTCATATTTAAAGGAACACAATAAGATGAAATATTTAAATATGGATTAAAGAGGATTATTTTATGGTAGTTAAGGATATGTGAAAAGAGAATCAACAAAAGATAGTACAAAAACTGAGAAACTGTACACTCTTGTGGATATGTATAATAACAGATAGGTAGTGAAAATGTTTTAATCAGTTTAGTTTTATATATACATCAGGCATATTTTTATCAACCAGAAAAGTTGTGGAGTTAAAGTGATTTATTTGGGAGGGGAAGAGGGCAAGAATTAACTGGGGTATGTTGATCCTGCCCATTGAACAAGGTTCTTTGTGATTTCTTGATTTGAATGGATATTTTAAAGCTATGCAGTTAAGGCTCAAATGCATAACACAACCAAAAGTGTGTAAATTAAAGTAGAAAGGGATTATGATGAAAGTGGGAGAAATAGAGTAGGATTTTGGATACATATCCTTAGAAGAATAACAACCATGCAAAATATTATATTTATAAAGTAGCAGAAAGTATTCTAGGAACTAAGCCAGTATGGGAATTTAGAAAGATTTTGTCAATATGGATAACTGCAAGTAATGATACAGAAAATAGGGGCTGGAATTTACTGGAGGAATTTAGCAAAGAAACCAAGGTATTTGGGATGAGGCCAATAGAAATTTGGACTGTATATTAGAGACTGCTTCTCTACTAGGAATTGATAGAGTATAGGTAAACAGAAAGGGATAGGGGAATGCTAAGTGAAAGACCAGCACTCATAGAACTTTTAGTTGATTCTAGAACAGAAGCTGCAGTTAAAACAGGATAATTAGTAAGCCATATAAAATATTTCATGATAACTATAAGAATCAATCAGAGGAGGTTAGAAAAGATTGGGAAGAGACTGGAAAGGCAGTTTACCAAAAGAACGATGAAAGAACACCCATATTGCTCCCAAGTATGCAAAGTACAAAAGGTGTAGGGATTTTGCTTGTAAGAGTTTGCATTGCTATTTTATACCCCAAGCAGCTGTCAGAAAACTTTTCCTGCGATAGAAATTGCTGGAGATGTAAAGAGAAAAAGAAAGGAAAGTGAATATATTTTGGAAGAGTGCAACAAGTTGGTAGATTTAAAAAATTCCCTAAAGTGTACTCTGTCAGAAATGTTGGGGGAGAAAATGGTTGTTAAATGGTACTTTTGAGCTAGGATATAGGACCTGAATTGCCTAAACATAATAAGGCCTTACTAAGCTTTATAGTATTGGGTGCCAAAAAAGCAATTGCTAGAAAATGTAAATCACAATCTAAACCATCTGTAATTGAAGTACTGACTATTGTAAAAGAAATTAAAAAAAAATGGACGTGAAATCTTCAGAAAAAAAGGAGGCAAATTACATAGAAATAAATGGTACTTGTGGGAACAATACATGCAGAATAATGTTCAGGAGAAGTGAGGTTTAAGGTAAGGCAGAAATTTATATAATGGAATGAATGACAGCTTTTAGAAAGAAAACGTATATAATGTGTATTACATGTAAAGTAAAGTGTTTATGGTTTATTTTCTTTTAATGTATGTGTGCTTATTTCTTAAGTAATAAATTAATAAAGGTGTTTAAAAATGGAGTACAATAGGAGAGCAAATAAAAGAGAGAGATTTAAAGTAAAAATATTTTTTCAATCTAATGAATATGAGTATGTGCTTTTACATTCTTAAACTGTTTTGTTCAATCAGAATAATTTATTTAAATATTTCTGGTACACTTACTGTTTCATCACATCATTAATTAGAATACTGTATATAAGTTGTTTAATTCATTTGCATGCTATTATAGCAAAATATAAAAGAACATTAGGAAGAGTTTATGTGTGTCAGAAATAAACTGACAACTTGAATTTAATTTGCTCTGATTTGGTTTGTTAATAGATTTTCAATGCAAAAAAATTCTCTTTGCCACTAGCTCTATTAGGCAGAAAGTATGCTTCCATTCAGTGAATCGGTATGCACAGTCAATTTTTAATTAATATCATCAGTTTTAGCTGTCACATTTCTTTACTCAAAGAGGGTTGTATTTAAGCACAGTAAGCGAAATAAAGTTTTTCTGTTACATATTATGGCAAGGTTTATATTTAATTAGTTTGGACTATGCTAATTTTAGCTCTAATCTGAAGGAAATCTTTGGTGGTGTGTAGATCTAAGAGGTCTGGGTGATCACTAGAGTTAGAGACAAGTAGTAGTAATAGATGTAAATGGTTCCTGGAAAGAATGTTGATAACTTGGAGAGAGCACCAGACACTAGTTTTGCGAGTCATTGAATTAGACTGATCTGACATTGGTCACAGGTTCTGTTAATGAAAGCAGTATTTATTGAACAGTGAGAAAACACTTAAACTGATTATGCCAATCAAGCTTTGAGTGAAAGAAGTATTTTTAAACTGTATAGTCACTGCTGGTTTCAATGAATACATCCAGTTAAAACTGACAGAATGAATGTGTTTAAATGTATTATTTTAATTAAAATCAATCACCTTATGGAAATGTTTCAGGATCCATTGTGCAGCTACCTTAATAGTGAGCAATGAATCAGTACAGAAATGCATTAAAGTGAATTATTCATCACTTGATGCAGTAATTACCATAGACATAACATAAAACAGGAGTTAGCAGGATGACTAGCGGTGGAGTGTTTTGGGGTAATGTGACACTAATGTAAGAAGCATTAACATGAAATATTAACAGTTTGGTTGTTGGACAAAAATGTACCTTAAATGGACTCTAGTTATATAAAACATATTTTATGCATGCTCTGTGAAATGGAATGATAGAACTGTTCTCTATTGCTCAGGTTGTTAGACGTGTATTATATATTGTTATAATGGGTGAAACAAAATCAACAGATTAAAATATACGCATTTAGACATTTTAAAAATGTTTGCGTTTAAATGAAAACTGAGCACATTCGATAGATCAAAAGCACATCCGTAAAGTAATGTGATGAAGACAAGAAATAATTTCAAGTAAGTTAACTTTCTGATCCTTTGTTTGGAGAAGGAGCATTATACTGAGGACAGGGAATGGGCAAATAAAAGAGATGGGAGAATGGAAAGGGATTATGATAAAGAAAAATATTAACTTTTTAGTAAATGAGGGTATTTTTATGAAAAAAATTAGTGATATGCTTTGTGACTTAAATGGTATTTTTTTGTAAATTAGGACTATATTTATACGAAGCAATGTGTATAACTAAATATTGTAAAAAACAGTGATGTATATTCATTTACACTGTTGTAGTATGCTAGTTTTATTTATGTCAAAGTACATTAAAATGTAAATGTCTATTTCTCTTTAAAAAATGTATACAATAAAAATAAAATAAATAAATGGTACTTAGATAAGTTTAGTTATATTCATAATAGGGCAAACACATAACTGATATATTTCTGATACTGACTTTCAAAGTATTCTGTTGTTTTGAGTAAATTGATAGTGGTAAGAATATAAGGAAGATGAGGAGAAATAGGAAAAGAGATATGTGAGACAGCGAGGCAGGAAAAAAGAATGGGAAATATTAACAGAGAAAAGAGTAATTGGAAAACAAAGTCCCAAGATTGCTGCACATTGAGTAACAGCTGTTTTCTAGCTCTTTCAGTGAGAAAACAGAAACTAAGCAGAGCAAGCCAGTAGACTTGTTTTTATGGGTAAATTTCAGTAACTGTCTAGTAAGTGCACTGCTTGGATGCCAGGAATAAATAAATACAGAAAACCTGGAAAATTTTCAGCTACAAAAAGTGAAGAAACATTGACTGGGGAAAGTTCTGTAGCTGTTCAGCAAAAAAGCAATGCCACCTTCAGACATGACTTCCAGTAACCTACAGGAAAATATAAGACAACTGCATGCAGACCTGCTGAAAATAAACAAAACACTGATGGAGTATATCAACACAAACAAAAGGCTGGAAAAAATGGAATAAGCTTTAAACAGATATTCAGATGAGATTCATAGGTTCATACTAGGCTATCTGCCCTAGGGCATTTATAAGCCTAGCTAGAGTGTGTTTGGCTTTCGCCACCCATTTTAAATTAATTTTGCTATGCCCTTTTTCGAGGTTAGTATACTGTGCCTCTGTCTAACAGTGACACAGAAGTGATACCCGGGGTAAACCTACGATCTCCCATCCACTCGTCAAGATTCCTCTTGAAGAGAGTCAATGAGGGACTCTGCCTAACCTGGACTGGGATTTTATTCCAGAGTGAAGGGAGCCTCTGGTTATGAATCTGTCCCTCCAGCATGTCCTATTTATTTCAGTGCTGAGGTTCAAGTCTCTCGAGCCAGAGCTCGATGGGATTTAGATTTTCTGAGGTGCAGCATGTCCATTAATTCCGGGTTGGACATGGTTTTATACGTCAGGCACAGATCGCCTCTGAGCAGGTGGTATGCCACTGAGTAGAGCTGGAGTTTCTTTAACTGGGCAGCATATGGCATCTGTTTGAGCCCTTTGATCCTCTTGGTGAGGTACTTTTGGGGTCTTTTCAGTTGCTGCAGGTGTCTGGTAAGGTACATCACAAAAGGGGCATTGTACTCAATTATGGGCCTGATGAGGGATGAGTAAAGAGGCACGATGACCTCCCCTGATCTAGATGTGAATCCCTTCATGATTAGGTGGGCTATATAAAATGTTTTTCTAACCACTTTGGCCACGTGGTTGTCAAATGAGAGATTACTATCAACTTGGGTCCCCAGGTCTCTAATTACTTCTTCTGTACTTAATGGATTACCACCTATGTGGTAATTTGTGGGCACTTTGTTTTTGTCAAATGGGATGACTATACACTTTTTGGCGTTTAGCTTGAGGCCATGGCTCTGGCACCAGTTGTCTGTTTCTATGAGGCCCTTTTGGAGGATGCTTGTGTTGGCTGGAGAGTCGATTATGGTGCCCAGTTTGCAGTCATCTGAGAACTTGGTCAGCCACAGTCCTTCCATGTTGGCCTGTACCTCCAAGAAATATATACCGAACAAGAGAGGTCCCAGGACTGAGCCTTGTGGGATGCCACTTGTAACTGGTTTGGAGTGTGACATGGCTCCAGCAATTCTAACCATGTGGGTTCTGTCCTTGAGCCAGTTTGCAACCCATCTAGTGACATAGGGGTTTATATTTAAGCTGGTGAGCTTATCTATAATGCCCGAGTGGGGTATTGTATCGAAGGCTTTTGCGAGGTCCAGGGAGGCTGTGTGGACCACCTCCCCCTCATTAATGGCCTTGGTGACTGTTTCAAAGAAATCGACCAGTTTTAAGAGGCAGGATCTGCCCTTAACAAAGCCGAACTGGGTAGGATCCAGTGTCTGTAGGTCCCCAATATCTTTATTTATGAGGTCCATGATGATCCTTTCCATAGCTTTGCAGACCAAGCTAGTCAGGCTTATAGGGCGATAGTTTCCAGGATCCGTTGAGGCACCACCTTTGTGGAGAGGGACCACTTTTGCTGGATGCCACTCTTTGGGTACATATCCTGTAGTAAGGCTGAGATTGAACAGTAGTTTTATGTTTGGGTTTAGCTCTTCTTGGAGTTCATGTAGGACGCAGCCCGGGACACCGTCTGGTCCCATTGATGCTGTGTTTTTTGCTTTGGAGAGGGCGGCTCTTACCTGAGCATCTGAGATGTCAGGGGGGCAGCACTCTGCTGGGATAGATATTTGCCCTTTGGTGGGGAGAAGTTTGCTCTGAACCTGTCAGCTAGGATGTTGGCAATGTCTGTGGGTTCGTGTATTTTTTGTCATTTTGGACTAATTCTGAGCATATCTGGGAATTCCCACCCAGGTTCCTAACATAACTAAAGAAAGCCTTGTGATTATCCTTAGTGTCCTGTGCAATTTTTCTCTCGAAGCTGGCCTTAGATGATTTTATGAGTGCCCGTAGTTTTTTGCTAATACTGATCAGAGATGATTTCCCTTTTTGGGATTTTGCTCTATCATGTAGTAGCTTCCTTCTATTGTATAGTTTGTTTATGGCTGGGGTCCACCAGACAGGACATCTGCCTTTGGAGGATTGGGTCTTGGTTTTATTTGGGATAGCATGATCCATGCACTCCTGAAGGTGTTCATAGAATGCGTTTATAAAGGATTCTGCAGTCTGGGCTGTATTTTCCACAGGCCTGGGGGCTTTGAAGGATTCCACCTCAGTTTTGAGGAGTGTGAAATTTGCTTTAGAGAAGTTTTTCACTGTGGTTTTCTGGGCAGGGGGTGGAGTCGGGATGTGAATATCCAGTGAGATTAGTTTATGGTCTGATCTTACCAGTGAGGGATACACTTCTGGTCTAGAGCATAGAGTCCCCATGTTGGTGATGATCAGGTCCAGTATGTTTTCCCCTCTTGTGGGAGTGGTAACAAGTTGTTCCATAGCATTTGAGTTTATAAATTCTAGGAACCTTTGGGCTAGGGTGTTGGAGCTAGAGTAATGCTCCCAGTCTATGTTTGGGTAGTTGAAGTCGCCCAATATAATGGTGTTTGGAGAGACCTTCATATTTTCCAGTGTTCTCAGGAAGGTCGAGTGGGGTTCCTGGGTTTGGGAGGGTGGTCTGTAGCAGGCTATAAACTGGAAGGCAGTTTTTACCCACTGTTAGTTGCACATGGATAGTCTCTGATGCTTCGTGCTGTGCCACCAACCTGGAGGTGTGGGTATCTTTGACGAATATTGATACTCCCCCTCCTTTTGTGGTTCGGTCCAAATTTTGGGGCCGAAAAGCATGGTATGAGGTATAACCTGGTAGTGCTGGGGTGCTCTCGGAGCCTTGAACCAGGTTTCTGTTACTGCACAGATATCATTGTTCTCCATGTTAAGGAGAGTTTTGAGTGCGTGCATCTTGAAGTTTAGACTTCTGGCGTTGAGTAGCATTACTCTTAGTTTCTTATCCCTTGTGATACCTATGGTGGTGGGTTTGTCTTTTGAGCCTTGCCTAAAAAAGGCACTATGGGGATAGCAAGAGCCTTTGCCAATATCCGAAAGCCCAGGGGTGACAGGTGCAAGCCATCCCTAGCAAAGCATCATGGCTTGTCGAGCATGTCATCCCAGGCTGACAGGCATTGGATCTCCTTTGAATGACACCAATACTTAAGCCAATTGTTGAAATTGATCATCTTGAATTCATATTGTGGCATCATTCTTGGTGAGGGTAAGATGCTACTCAAGGTCAGGTTCATACCGGCCTGGGCTACATGCTCAGAGAGCTCCTCTGTCTCTTTTCATGTAGTCCAGGGAGGTATGTCTCAGGTCATTCACACCAGCATGGACAATGACTGAGTCATATTTGTACTTGCCTTGGAGTGACCTGAGTGCTTGTGTTGTGGCGGATACTAGCGCCCGACAGGCAGCTCACTGTGACCTTCTCCTTGTTCAGCCTAGTGAGCGGGATGTCAGTGTGCCTGATGGTAGAGTCACCTATTACAAGTGTATCAGGTGTGTTGTTTAGCCTTAAGGGCTGTGACTGTTCGGCACACTGGCTTTGTGAGCTATATGTTGCACGTGTTTTGTTTTGGGGTAGCGGTTGCTTGGGTGTCTGCTTTGGAGGTCTCTGCTGCTTAGGCAGATTTTTATTTAGAGCCTCAGAGTATGTTTTTGTGTGTTTGTGTTTGGTTTGCTGTCGTGGTAGGTCTATGTGAGACTGGAATTGTAGTGAGTGTGGTTTCCTTCTCCTCCTGACTGGTTACGCCACTACTGAGTTGAGAGAGCTTAGCCTCCAGTTTGGCTATATGGTTGCATCTCTCACATATGTTGGAATTTGTTGGGAGGAGGAGAGGGTTGTCTGTGTACATGAGGCAGTTGTAACATTGCCTCAAGATTCCCAGATTCACCAGCTGGACAGGAGAGGAGAATGACAACTGACCTTTGGACATGCTAGAATAGTATTGGGAATTCCTTTATAATTAAAAAAAGGGCCAATGGGGAACAAGGTACTCAAGGGAAGTTTGTGAGGGTGTAGTGCTTTTAATTTCTTAGTGCTGACTTAGTGAGCAAGTGCCAGGTAACTTAAATGCAATGTGTTACAGGTAACTTAAATGCAAAAATGACAAACAGTAACTTTCTTTCAAGTGAAACAAGGAAATAAGTACAGTAAGTAATGCAGATATCACTAGGGATCCACAGAAGTGCTGAAAAGCCGCGTTTCAGATGGAATTAGTGTTTCAGGGAAATAACAAGCAAACAAACAAGCATACAAACAAAGCTAGATTTAGCAGGCCTGGATCTAGTCTATGCTACAGCAAACAAGGTGTACCAATTTCAGTAAGAAGCAGTTCAAATATGCAGGCACTATAAGCCTTTAACCAGAAATTCCCAGCTCAGAAGGGCAGAGTCCAGCCTCTCCTCCCACAAGAGTGCAGTCCATGAACCCTCTTAATGTAAAATAACTGCCTGAAGCCCAAGTGCTTAAACCAGAATTAATACACTTTTAGAATAACAGACACTGAGCCCTCAATCAGCAGTTCCCAACTTAGAAGGATGTAAGCTACCTGTTCTGTCACTACAGTGCAGACCACAAACCTTCTTAATGTAAAACAACTGGTCTGAAGCCCAAGTGCTTAAACTAAAAGGCTTAGAATGAGTTACACCAAGCAGTAATAAATACAATTGAGTACTTTTAAGATGACGCAAAAGCAAAATAAAGTAGGAAGAAACACAAATACAGTAAAAGCAGATAAAAAAAAGTGGAACGAGAGAAAGGAGTAGCAGAAACTAAGCTGACTGGCCTTCTCAAATGTTCTCCCTGTACTGGGTAGAATGAGGTAATGACACTAGACTGGGAGGAGGGTCCCAGATCAAATTTACACTAGGGGCGGGCAACTGCAAAGCCACCAACTATAAAAACTATACCAACAGGGAGAGGGGGTGGGAAACAAACTGCAGAAATGTTTCTCAGAGCTGAAAAGCAGCAGTGAGCCTTTAAATGAAAGTTTTAAACAGCTAAAGGAGCCTCTAGAAAAAAAGAGTTTAACTGCAACAAGTTATCAGAAACAAACAACCCAACAGATGCTTAATAAAAGTGGACAATTTACAGTTAATATCTCACACACAGTGAAACTAGCTAGAAAAATACACAGTACACAAAGTGCTGTAAATAGCAAAGAAATAAAGAACAAAATAAACAAAAAGCAGGATATGTAATGTTATATATTATAGCTCCGTGTTTCCTCAGTGTCTTTCCTTCGATCAGCTCAGTGTGAAATGGCAGAACACTCACAACTGAACTTCTTAGGTAACAGAAAGTTGAAACCTGAGACAGCTTTTAAGAAAGAAATCTCCAAAGGACCAATGAGGTGCTTAGTCTAAGCTGTAGCCCAGGTGACCTCAGTCAGCCAATGACCTCAAACAATTCTCTCTCACTGAAATGCCTGATGGCTTTGGCTAAACCAAGATGTCCCTGAATATGTGCTCAGACATACAGCCTCCACAAACACTAGGCCCAAATACAAGCCTGAATATGGAAATGCTACAAATATCCCCACTACTTAGAACAAGCTGCAGAAATGTTTCTCACAGCTGAAAAGCAGCAGTGAGCCTTTAAATGAAAGTTTTAAACAGCTAAAGGAGCCAGTAGAAAAAAAGAGTTCAACTGCAACAAGTTATCAGAAACAAACAACCCAACAGATGCTTAATAAAAATGGACAATTTCCAGTTAATGCCTCACACACAGTAAAACTAGCTAGAAAAATACACAGTACACAAAGTGCTATAAATAACAAAGAAATAAAGAACAAAATAAACAAAAAACAGGATACTTAATGTTATATATTATAGCTCTGAGTTTCCTCAGTGTCTTTCCTTCGACCAGCTCAGTGTGAAATGGATGATAAATCTGCAAAAATCAGAGGTTGAAATAAAGAAAAGGATGTTTGAATATGAGACTGTTCAGGAAGAGATGTTTCAAAAAAATAATAGCAGTACAGGACAGGCACTTAGGGAAAACCTGAGATTTTCAGCTATACCAGAGAAGCTGAAAGGAACAGACTACAAAAATGTTGTGAAAGCACAAATAAGCAACTGGACTGGTATTCCACAGCAGGAGTTGTTAGTTGAAAGGGCACATTGTGTGTATGCTCCAAACGTGGCTATAAGAAAGCAGAGCAGCAAAACAGAAGTAAATAGAACCTTGTCCACCATGGCTGGATACAAATGCTTTATTTAAAATACTAAAACGTAAGCGCTTTCACAGTCTCTATGACTGAAGCTTCCGCAGACAACTTTAAACAACTAAAGCACATTCTTTATACAGTTAAAAATCAATTAACAAGTAATTGATAGCAATTAGGGCATTTAAAGTGTCTCTTACACTTTGCTATTAAAAAACATCTAATACTTAATTTACAACCTTGTTTATTAAAAAACTTTTTTTAAAAATGTATTCACATTTATGTACACATTTTAAAGTGCTGTGCATATGTGTGTTAATGTCTGCGTCCTCTAGCTTTCACCTGGTGGTGTATCTGCATTAAGTTTAATGATCCACCACTGCTCAGCTGCTTCAGTCCTATTTCTCACATCACCTCATCTCATGACCTCTAGAACAAAGAATGTTTTATCCATGCAGAATATTATATCCATTGAGTAGCAGAAAGTATTCTAGTAACTAAATCAACACGGGAATGGAGAAAGGAGATTCTGCCAATAGGGATGACTGCAATTAGGGATACAGACAATAGGCAGGAGGGGGCTGCAACGTATTAGAGAAAACTGGCAAAGGAATCAAGGTATTGGGAGCAAATAACTAGAGGGAAAGATAATAGAATCGGAAGATGCCAAGAATTTATTTGGACTTCAGGTTACAGATTGTCTTCCCTGTCAGAGATTGATATCAGAGTGTAGGCAAAGAGAAAGAAATGGGGGGAGAGGGGTTCCAAATGAAAGACCAAAAGTTTCCATTAAAAAAGTAATAATTAGTAGAGCATATAAAATATTGCATGATAACTATAGCACTCAGAGACGGTTATAAAGGATTGGGAAGAGAGACTGTATATACAATTCACAAAGAAACAATGGGAGGATATATATATATATATATATATATATATATATATATATATATATATATATGTCTCCCAAATGTGTAACAAAATCTAGATTTAGGATTTTTGCCTGGAAATGTTTACTTATATATTTTATACCCCAAGTAGACTCCAGAGAATCTTTCCTCAGGTAGACAGTAAATGTTGGAGGTGTGAAGGGAAGAAAGTGGTAACTGTGAACATATTTTTGGGAGTGCAGTAAGTTGGCAGACTTTAAGAATTCCCTGCAGGATTGACTGTCAGAGATGCTGGGTAGGCAGATTGGTCTGACGACAGAGATGATTTTTCTGAGTTATGACACAGAATTGGAACTGCCTAGATATGGTAAGGCCTTGCTCTATCTAATAATGATGGCTGCCAAAAAGCAATTACTAGAAAATGGAAATTAAAATTTAAACCAACTATACTGGAAGTAGTGAATATAATAACAGAGATAAAACAACTGAAAATGAGATATTTAGAAAAGGGTAGGACCAAACTACATAGGAAAAAATGGGAATTGTGGTCACTATACATACAAGGGAGGAATGAGGCCTAAAAGGCAGCAGGACTTAAGTGAGCCATGTAATGTTTGAGTGAGAAAGACTGGGAGTGTGAGTATGGTTTGTGATATAAAATACTTGCAACCAGGATTGTGTTGATGTGGTTTATTTTCATTTAAATCAATGTATTGATTGCCTGTGTGGTAACTGATGGTTTAATGAAGATGTTTCTTGTTAAAAAAAAATAATTTATATAATATTACTTAGGTTATATTATATATAGCAATATATGTGAAATATCTTTGTTATACTAATATAGTTTATGAATGTAAATGTGCCTATATTACAAGTGATAGTGCAATAAAGGTGCTTAGAAAAAGAATAATAGGAAAACAAGGAAATGAACAAAAGAATGGGGAAGGGAATAAAAATCTGTAATGAAGAAGAGAGGAAAAGGGGAAGGAAAGGAATAGAAAAAAATGGAAAATGAATGAAAATGTGTATATATATAACTAACTAATATATGTAGAAGGAGAAAATGGAAAGGAAGAATATGGAAGTAGTAAGAAGAAGAGAAGCATAGAGAGGAAATATAAAGAGGAATAAGAGGAAAATAGATAAAAGTTGACATATTAAAATAGTAAGTAAAGAGGACATATTTGTTCAAATAGCTAAATTGGTCCCAAAGAGTCAGCTAATAAAATTGATATATTTGTATTCATTGCTAGGGATCACAATTTTAATTATGTTGAAGAGTAAAGCAGCATCTTGGATTCATAGGTAAATAGAGGGTAGTTTAATTGGAAATTTCTAATTGACCTAAGAACACATTTATTGTAGAATTTTGGGGAAGTATTTATAGTAAGTAAGAAACACAGAAGTATATTTAGTTTATGCATGCTCATCATACTTAAACATCAAAATATATAAAACTATTGATGCTTAGAAATATTAAAAATTATGTTAGAAATGTGACCACATGCACATTAATATATAAAATGCAAAACGATCGAAAATATATCCATTATCAGGAGAAAGGATTTAAATATACAGTCAATTATTAACTGTCTTAATAAGAAAGGGATTGTTGATCATACAAAAATTAACAATGTTCAAGTAGTCTTTTTTTCAAGAAACATACATTGTCTAAAAAGATCAAAAATGTATTTTTTGTCAATGTGAAATTTTAGTTCAGTCCTCATAAAAATAGAAACAGAAAAAGGTTTGGATTATGCTGAGAACTCTAGTTTGAAAGAATGACAAAGATGGATTATTTACAATGGTTATAGTAGAGTATCAAAACAGAATAACATTAGTTAATCATTACTGGCTTCCAGGTTTTAGACTGAAAGTAGCAAATAAACATCTAGGTAGACTTTATTTTAGAAAATATGAAAAGTTTAATATTAGAGATTTTAACTGTATCTTTGAGATGTCAGAAACAAATTCAGGTAGGGTTCATAGAATAATGACTATCAAACATTAAGAAATAGAACACACATTAATTCTGACTCATACCATTAAAATATATATATATATATATATATATATATATATATATATACTCACAACTGTTATGCTTCTGACACATAATCAAGAATAGATAAAATATTTACTTAATCTCGAAAAGTAATAATTTAATTTCAAATTCTTTCCCTGCCTACTTTCTAATCATAATTGTCTTAATGTAGAGAAAAGTTGTAATAAGTTAGCATTTACAAGAAATCTAGTTTATATAACAAAATTATTAATACGGTATGGGATGCTCTAAAATCATACTAATATAAAATTAAAAACACATGAATCTTGGAACAATACAGTACTGGATATTTGAATTAAATTACAAATAACTAAAGCTAAAATTCAAAAAGGGAATAAAGAAATTTTGTGAACGGTTAAGAGTATCAAAATATATTTTACTACAAAAAAGAAGTTGTCTTGGAAAAATTAAAGTATAGCTCCTATTTCATGACACTAAGTTTAATGCATAATTTGATAAAGAAGTGTAAAACAGTGTTGAGTCATACTGTTATTCAAGCAATAACAAAATGCAAAAAATAGAATTTAACCCAGGGTTCTGGAAATGTTGAAATCAAAGAAAACTTGGTTATAAAATTCTTAAAAGGTCATAAAGTTAAACAACTTTATGGACTGGCAGCAAAAAATATTTGTATAAAATGAGGAATTAATGGCAAAATACCTGAAATATATACAATTTTATTTAGAGAAAGTGAAAATATTTCTTTGAGATTTAGTTGACATTCAAAGGGACAATATAATTCAACTTTCGTGGAAATTTTAACTAAAATTAAATAAGGAGTCTTTCAATTCTGCTGAATATACACATATTTCATTAACATTGATTATAAGATATTTATATCTACTAATGCAGATAGATTAAAGCTATGTATGCCTGATGTAATAGAGGATGACAAAACTGGAATTATGTAATAGAGGATGATCAAACTGGTATTATTTTAAGGATACAAACTCAAGAAAATATAAAAAGAAAAGTAAAATAGCTAAAATAAGATCATTTATTTGCTTTTATATAAAATTTGAATTGACTGTGTAAATTGGTTCTATTGTTTTAAGGTGCTTGACTTATTTGGTCTACCTAAGCAATTAATTCAGTTAATAAGGAAATATATTTTTGCAGTCTGTAAGTGTGAACACTTACAGGCTTGTTTTTCAGCTTGATGGCTGCTTTCTGCACAAAATTGCAGTACAGCAGGATTTGGTATTTTGCCCTTACCCTGTTGTTGTGAGAGCTCTGAGTTAATCTATATAATTAGCAGAGTTGTGGAGGCACAGCCCATTTTGGAGGGTGCAGGGGGGGGGCTTGCCTCTCCCTCCTGCAATTGTTTCTTACTGTTTTAATTTCTTTTAGATTCCACCTAAAAAGTCTGCTCTTTTTGGTGTTCGCTTAATGATGAGATAATCATCTCTCTCTCTCTCTCTCTCTCTCTCTATATATATATATATATATATATGTGTGTGTGTGTGTGTATACATATATATATATATATATATATATATATATATATATATATTCACCTATACATATACCTGACGCACACACAATAAAACCTTTGTTAAAATAGATCATATTTGTCCTAGAGAATTGATTTGAAAAAGTTACTAAGCAAGGTTGTTCCTTACACCTTTATAACTTGCAATGGTCATTGAAATATTTGCAGTTGTAATAAGACAAAGTAAAATATCTGGGATAAGAATGAATACAAATTATGAATCAGAAATACTTATTTTGATGATGTATTACTATTGTTGAAATTGGAAAATCCTTCCAACAGTTACAACATATCTTGGCAAAATTTGAAAAACAGTCAATACTTATTTTTAATAAAAAAAAAATCAGGCTCATTACTATTAAATTTTACAGATAATATTCACCTAAAATGTAGTCTATGTCTAGAAATTATATTGAAAGATAAATTCTAAAACCTAATTATAATAAATTTATTAAGGAAATTAAATCAACAATTAATTGGAGCAACATTTTATTTAGTTGTGAATAAAGACTATAACTTATTAAAATGTTTATGCTATCCAAAATCTTAGTGTGTACGCATATATATATATATATATATATATATATATATATATATATATATATATATATATATATAAAACAATACCCACAAATCACATATCTCACAAAATCAGTGTGCCTCACAGTCACAGCCCATAAGGCCAAACAACACACCAAATGCACTTGTTATAGGGGACTCTGTTGTCCGGCACACTGATGTCCCACTCACCAGACTGAACAAGGAGAAGGTCACTGTAAGCTGCCTGTCAGGTGCCAGGATCCGCCACATAATGCAAGCACTCAGGTCACTCCAAAGCAAGTACAAGTATGACTCTGTCATTGTCCATGTTGGTGTGAATGACCTGAGACGTACCTCCCTGGACTACATGAAAAGAGACATAGAGGAGCTCTCTGACCATGTAGCCCAGGCTGGTATGTCCCTGACCTTGAGTAGCATCTTGCCCTCACCAAGAATGATGCCACAGTATAAAGACAAAATGATCAGTTTCAACAATTGGCTAAAGTATTGGTGTCATTCAAAGGGATCCAGTATCTGTCAGTCTGGGATGACATGCTCGACAAGCCACGTTGCTTCACTAGGGACGGCTTGCACCTGTCACCCTTAGGCTTTCGTATACTGGCCAAGGCTCTTGCCACCCCCATAGTGCCTTTTTTAGACAAGGCTCAAAGGACAAACCCACCTCCATAGACAACCCAAAGATAAAAAAACTAAAGGTAATGCTACTCAATGCCAGAAGTCTAAACCTCAAGATGCACGCATTCCAGACTCTCCTCAGTATGGAGAAAATCGATGTCTGTGAAGTAACAGAAACCTGGTTTAAGGCTCCTGAGAGCACCCCAGCACTACCAGGTTATAACTCATACAATGCGTTTCGGCCCCAAAACTCAGACCGAAGCACAAAAGGAGGGGGAGTATCTATATTCATCAAAGATACCTACACCTCCAGGTTAGTGGCACTGCACAAAGCATCAGAAACCATCCATGTGCAGCTAACAGCGGGCAAAACTGCCTTTCAGTTTGTAGCCTGTTACAGAACACCCTCCCTATTACAGGAACCCCACTTGGCATTCCTGAGAACACTGGAGAATATGAAGGTCTCTCCAAACACTATGTTATTGGGTGACTTCAACTACCCAGACATTGACTGGGAAAACTACTCAAGCCCAAACACCCTCGTCCAACGGTTCCTTGAATTTATAAACTCTAACGCAATGGAACAACTGGTCACCACTCCCACAAGAGGGAACAACATATTGGACCTGGTCATCACCAACATGGGGACTCTATATTCCACACCAGAGGTAAACCCCTCATTGGTAAGATCAGACCATAAACAAATTTCCCTGGACATCCATATCCCGTCCCCACCCCCAGCCAAGGAAATCACTGTAAAGAATTTCTCAAAAGCCAGCTTTGCACTTCTCAAGACTGAGGTGGAAAATCCTTCAAAGCCCCTGGGCCAGAGGATAATACAGCCCAATCCGCAGAATCCTTTACAATTGCATTCTATGAGCACCTGCAGGAATGCATGGATCGTGCTATCCCAAATAAAACCAAGACTCAGTCCTCCAAAAACAGGAGACCGGTCTGATGGACCCCGGCCATAAATAAGCTATACAACAGAAGGAGGAAGCTACTACATGACAGAGCAGAATCCCAAAAAGGGAAGGCATCTCTGATCAGTATTAGCAAGAAACTTCGATCCCTCATAAAATCATCAAAGGCCAGTTTTGAAAGAAAAATTGCCTTAGACACTAAAGATTATCACAAGGCCTTCTTTATTTATGTCAGAAACATGGGCAGAAACTCCCAGATATGCTCTGAATTGTTGCATAACGGTACAAAATATACCGAACCTACAGACATAGCCAACATCCTGGCAGACAGATTCAGCGCAAACTTCTTCCCCCCAAAGGAGCAAACGCCTATCCCAACTGAATGTAACCTCCCTGACATCACAGATGCACAGGTGAAAGCTTTCCTCTCCAAAGCAAAAAAACACAGCATCTATGGCACCGGACGGTGTCCCAGGCTGTGTCTTACATGAGCTCCAAGAAGAACTGAACCCTCACATTAAGTCACTGTTCAAACTTAGCCTTACTACAGGATATGTACCCAAAGAATGGCATACAGCTACAGTGGTCCCACTCCACAAAGGTGGTGCCACAACGGACCCCGGAAACTATCGCCCCATAAGCCTGACTAATCTGGTCTGTAAAGCTATGGAGCGTATTATCATGGAACTCATAAACAAAGACATTGGGAGCCTCCAGACACTGGACCCTACCCAATTCGGCTTTGTTAATGGCAGATCTTGCCTCTTAAACCTAGTTGATTTCTTTGAAACAGTTACCAAAGCCATAGATGAGGGCAAGGTAGTCCACACAGCCTACCTGGACCTCGCAAAAGCCTACGACACAATACCCCACTCGGGCATCATAAATAAGCTTACAAGCTTAAATATCAACCCCTATATCACAAGATGGGTTGCAAATTGGCTCAGAGATAGAACCCACATGGTCAGAATCGCAGGTGCCATTTCCGAATCCAAACCAGTTACAAGTGGCATCCCATAGGGCACAGTTCTGGGACCTCTCTTGTTCGGTATATACTTCTCCGAGGTTCAGGCTAACACGGGGGGATTATGGCTGATAAAGTTCGTAGATGACTGCAAACTGGGGGCCATAATCAAATCTCCAGCTGACACAAGCATCCACCAAAAGGGTCTCACAGAGACGGATGCTTGGTGCCAGAGCAACGGCCTTAAGCTAAATGCTAAAAAGTGCATAGTCATCCCATTTGGGAAAAACAAGGTGCCCACAAATTACCACATAGGTGGTAATCCATTAATCTGGAAGAAGTAATTAGAGATTTGGGGACCAACGTAGATAGTAATCTCTCCTTTGATAATCACATTGCCAAAGTGGTTAGAAATACCTTCTATATAGCCCACCTTATCACAAAAGGGTTCACATCTAGATCAAGAGAGGTCATTGGGCCCCTCTACTCATCACTCATCAGGCCCATAATTGAATACAATGCCTCTTTTGGGATGTACCTTACCCGACACCTGCAGCAACTCGAGAGACCCCAAAAGTACCTCACCAAGAAGATCATGGGCTACAAACAGATGTCCTATGCAGCTCGACTAAAGAAACTCCAGCTGTACTCAGTTGCTTACCGCCTACTCAGAGGCGATCTATGCCTGACGTACAAAGCCATGTCAAACCCAGAATTAATGGACATGCTCCACCTCAAAAAATACAAGTCCCTTAGAGCTACACGCTCCAGGGACCTAAACCTCAGCACAAAAATAAATAGGACATGCTGGAGGGACAGATTCATTTCCCAGAGGCTCCCCTCACTCTGGAATAGAATCCCAATTCACGTTAGACATAGCCCCTCGCTGACCCTCTTCAAGCGAAATTTGGATGGGAAAGAGGCACAGTAGGCTAATCTAATCGGGAGGCGGAAGCCAAATACACTCTGGTTAGGCTTATAAATGCCCTAGGGCAGATAGCCTAGTATCTACCTATGAACCTATAGATATATATATATATATATATATATATATATATATATATATATATATATATATATATATAGTTTACTATCATGTTCTTGAGACGGACTTGGTCGAATGGTCATAACATCAACTCATGTCCATGAAAACTGACAATGATAAAGCACGGTATTGCCAAAATATATATATATATATATATATATATAGAGAGAGAGAGAGAGAGAGAGAGAGCTATATATGTGTGTGTGTGTGTCTATACATACATACATATATATATATATATATATATATATATATATATATATTTATTTATTTATTTATTTATTGTTTTTAGGGAATTACAATGAGGTAATTTTTTAGTTATTGGTCAAATATGTCCCAAGGGATGTAAAACTTTAGGAGGTAGGATGAGGCAACAAAGTTTGGAAAGTTAGGAAGAAAGTGTATTAGAATTAGGTTGGATGAGAGCAAGAGCATTTCCATTGTGAAGTAAGGTGCGAATGCAGTGAGGCTTTAAACAAGGAGATACTGCTAGTGGTGCAGATGGGAGAAGGGAGAGAGTTCCAGAGGCATGCAAGAGAGAAGGATATCGATTGACTCCCAGCAGGATATGTTGGTTTATGCAATTTAATTAGGTTTTGGGAACTGGATCTTAGGAGTCTTATCTGGTTTATGCATTTCAAAGATATTTGCAAGGGAGGGGCAGAGACAGGTTATAAATGAGTTTATGTGCTTGGATGAGCTGGGTATATGTGAGGAAGTTTGGTAATTCTAGCCAACTATATTTTTTTCCCTAACAGATTTGTTTTTCAGTTGAATTGTACAGGTGGTCACATTAAAGGTGGGAAAATTTTTGAAATGATTTATTGTGGTCTCATTTTTTTATATCACAAAAACCTAGCAATTTAACAGGGTTGTGTAAACTTTTTTTTATATCCACTATATCCACTGTATGTATGTATATGTGTGCGTGTGTGTATATATGTGTATATATATATATATATATATATATATATATATATATATATATATGCCAAAACCTGCTGGAGCCACGAATGTCGGAACCAATATTTTATTGAACGCATACAAAACCGCTAAAAACACATGAACGCTTTGTATCAGAATTGCGTTTCCGTCTAAGCAAACCAACTTCATCAGATACTCGCCTTAAAATAAACCATCCTCTTATAAGTTATTCAAAAACATCTAATCCAATCAAAAAACAATTAATTAATTAAAAAGTCATTGTTTTTTTCCTATTTACATTCAGCAATACATACTTTGAAAGTTTTGTGCTCATTCCATCCAATAAATAACAACAATACCAACAGCTAAGAGCATTTAAAAACATTTCATTTAAAATATATGATAAATATATAAAACATATAAATTAATTTATACAAAAATCCATTTTTAATATTTAAAAATTACTTTAGAAAAAGAAACCATCTGTATTGTATGCCCTGCCATCTGCTGGTGAAAATAAAAATTACATCTATTTGTCTTAACAAAATCCCTGCTTTCAGTTTTAAAAGGGGCACAATAGAAATAAATTCATTTAAGCCTGGGAAGTTTGTTGAATCAAGGGATATCTACCACCATAGTTCCCTGGCCTCTAATTTTTCTTCCCATAATCCACCCCTTAGGTCCTTTTTGACCTGCTCTAAAACCATGAAGTGAAATTTAGCATCCTTACAAACCAGGGTATGTTTATACAGGACATTAGTGTTCTTTCGTGTAACTATTTCATATTTATGTTCGTATATTCTCTTTTTCAACACCCTTTCAGTTTTTCCTACATAAAAAGCGTTACATTCTGAACATAAACTAATGTATACTACCCCCTTGGTTTCACAATTATAGTAGTCTGTATTTTTTATCCATTTTTCTCTACTTTCCAAATAAACTTTTTCTTTATCCACTATATTATTACAGTGTGCACAACGTCCACATTTATAAGTGCCCTTCCTAACCTGCTTATTCCTTGGAAGACCTTTGTTCTCCAACATGTTTTTAATGATCGGGAATTTTTATACACAACCTTAACGTTTCTGTTTATTTTTTTCTTGTCCAAATCAGTAAAATTAATAAATTTTGACCATTCTCTTTCAACAATTTTCCTTGTAACTTTAGTGTTGAAGACATTATATTCAAGAACCAAGGCATGTGTAAAATCAGTTTCCTGTGCTATGGGGGTGAAATTACCACAAGAAATTTCATCTAAATTATTGTTATTTAAAATAGGTCTAAATCTAGCTTCTCTTCCAATACAAACTTCATCTTGTATTCCCCTAATAAATTCCTGGGGATATCCTCTTTCTAAAAACATTTTGTTTAGCAATTTACATTCATCTTTAAAATCGTCCTCAGAGGTAGTCATACGGCTTCCTCGGATGTATTGCCCTTTCACAATATTCTTTTTACACCAATAGGTATGAGCACTTTGAAAATGAAGAAATGAATTACAAAAAGTGGGTTTTCTAAATATTTTTGATACAAGCCTATCTTCCTTTTTATATATTTCCAAATCCAAAAATTGAAGTTTTTCAGTAGAAACATGAAAAGTAAATCTTACAAAATTGGTAGTTTTTTCCAAATATAGTTTAAATTCATCTAATTGTTTTGCCCCCCCCCTGACCATAGAATGACTATGTCATCCAGAAACCTACGGTACAGTTTCCAATAACAACAAAACCTGGATTCCAGAATATATACCTCCTCCCATTTAGCCAACACTAAATTTGCATAAGTGGGGGCACAAGCGGCCCCCATAGCTACCCCCTTTGATCTGTTTATAAAATTCCCCACAAAAATTCAAAAAATTATTTTTAAGGACCAAATCCATTAATGCCCCACATATAATTATGTCATTGTGACTTAGTGTATCATCTTGAAATAAAATGTCCTCAAACATTTCCATTCCTTCTTTATGAGGGATACTTGAAAATAAGTCAACAATATCTATGGTCACAAATACCAGATTATCACATAAAACGTCTTTGTTGAGTATATCAAGTAGGTCCCATGAATCTTTTAAAATTGTTTCTTTATTAACCCACACATTTTTTAATTTATTATCAACAAATTTAGCCAAACTATGGGTTTTTGACCCATTAGCAGAAACTATGGGTCTTAATGGGGCGTCATTTTCATTTTTAATGATCTTCGGAATTCCAAAAATGGAAGGAATTCTTGGTTTGTCTACTCTTAGAAAATTAAAGTTTTTTTGTCAAATAAGCCTTCAAGGAACATGTCCTTTAAACAAATATCTATTTTATTATACGCAATATTAATTTTGTTGATGGAAACATTGGTGTACCCTTCTTTGTTAAATAAAATTTCATTCATTTTTCCTTCATAAATAATGTTATCCATAATAACTATCCCACCCCCCCTTATCAGGTTTCATAATCCAGACCTTGTGATTGTCCCTCAAAGCTTGTAAAACGTTATTTTCCTCCTTACTTAGGTTTGGTTGAAACCCAAACTTGTCATATCTATTTCTTAGTTCCTTCTCCATAGTTTTTTCCAAATTAATAAGTTGTGGATGAAGGGGGGGTTGTATATACCCCTTCTTTTAAGTTCCTGATTCCCTGTGTCTCCTTCAGAGGTAAATAATAAATTTAAATACATTTTTCTAAAAAACTATTTTAAATCTATAATAGACTTAGTGAGATCTCCTTTTTTGTAGGGTATAAATTTAAATCCCTTTTCAAGCAGGCTAAAATGTTCTTTCTCTATACAAATACCACTAAAATTATAAATACTAAAATCATGAAAGGTGTGCTTAACACCTTCCACCATGTGGTCTGACCAAAAAGTATCATTGCTGAATGTTTTGTCACTGGGTGGGGGTCTTGATGGTGTTACCACCAAGTCTAATATTTCCCCCTCCCCTTCTTCCCCCTCTCCAAGAAAAATTTCTTTCTTGATACCCTGTCTTATTTAATCATCTTTCTGATCTACGAAGAGGGGGAAATTCCTCATTGTTTAAACCATTTTCTTGTATGCTATTACCTTCTTGTAAATTATCCTGTATTTCCCTATCAACATTATTTCCATAAAGGTTTCTAAGAAAAAAAGGAGCTCGGGGTTTGGGATATACAGTGCCCTTTTTGTATTCTTCTGTATCCCTTTCTAACTTTTTACATTTTCTTTGGATGGTTTCCTTACATTTTACATCAATTTCCCCCCTAATTTTAAAGTACTTGTCCTTTTCATCTTGAATGGTAAAAATTAGATCTTCCTTTATGCACTGATCTAATTCATTAATTTTCTTCTGTAGGACAACCTGGGTCCTACTATTTTCTTTAATTATCAGTCTCAACATATCTATACCACATCTATTGAACAATTCAATTAGTTCTTTGTGAAAAACAGTTCCTTCTAATACATTGTTTGGGTATTTGAAAACCCTTAGTCCTTTTGGAACAATACCCCTATTAACACACTCATTGAGGTATTCGTTTTCAATTTCTAATGTCTTAAATTTAAGCATAAGCTTGTGCAAATTGTCCAGAGTCAGCCACAACAGGTGGTCCATTAAAAGCGGTTTGCTTGAAAGTATATTTTTGTAACAGCCAGTCTTTAGTTTCTTTAAAACACAAGTCACTTTCGTTACTAATAATAATAGTACCTGAAGCTCTTTTGCTGGAAAAAACATTTTTTGCCCTGCTGGTATAGACCCTCGCGTTTCAGCATTAGTCCCACTACCATTTGCATCTTCACGAAGTATTTTGGGCGTATTAACAGCAGATAGGTTTGTATCAAAAATATTTAGAAAACCCACTTTTTGTAATTCATTTCTTCATTTTCAAAGTGCCCATACCTATTGGTGTAAAAAGAATATTGGGAAAGGGCAATACGTCCGAGGAAGCCGTATGACTACCTCTGAGGACGATTTTAAAGATGAATGTAAATTGCAAAACAAAATGTTTTTAGAAAGAGGATATCCCCAGGAATTTATTAGGGGAATAAAAGATGAAGTTTGTATGGGAAGAGAAGCTAGATTGAGACCTATTTTAAATAACAATAATTTAGATGAAATTTCTTGTGGTAATTTCACCCCATAACAAAGGAAACTGATTTTACACATGCCTTGGTTCTTGAATATAATACCTTCAACACTAAAGTTACAAGGAAAATTGTTGAAAGAGAATGGTCAAAATTTATTAATTTTACTGATTTGGACCAGAAAAAAATAAACAGAAACGTTAAGGTTGTGTATAAAAATTCCCGATCATTTAAAAACATGTTGGAGAACAAAGGTCTTCCAAGGAATAAGCAGGTTAGGAAGGGCACTTATAAATGTGGACGTTGTGCACACTGTAATAATATAGTGGATAAAGAAAAAGTTTATTTGGAAAGTAGAGAAAAATGGATAAAAAATACAGACCACTATAATTGTGAAACCAAGGGGGTAGTATACATTAGTTTATGTTCAGAATGTAACGCTTTTTATGTAGGAAAAACTGAAAGGGTGTTGAAAAAGAGAATATACGAACATAAATATGAAATAGCTACACGAAAGGACACTAATGCCCTGTATAAACATACCCTGGTTTGAAAGGATGCTAAATTTCACTTCATGGTTTTAGAGCAGGTCAAAAAGGACCTAAGGGGTGGATTATGGGAAGAAAAATTAGAGGCCAGGGAACTATGGTGGCAGATATCCCTTGATTCAACAAACTTCCCAGGCTTAAATGAATTTATTTCTATTGTGCCCCTTTTAAAACTGAAAGCAGGGATTTTGTAAGACAAATAGATGTAATTTTTATTTTCACCAGCAGATGGCAGGGCATACAATACAAATGGTTTCTTTTTCTAAAGTAATTTTTAAATATTAAAAATGGATTTTTGTATAAATTAATTTATATGTTTTATATATTTATCATATATTTTAAATGAATTGTTTTAAAATGTTCTTAGCTGTTGGTATTGATGTTATTTATTGGATGGAATGAGCACAAAACTTTCAAAGTATGTATTGCTGAATGTAAATAGGAAAAGAACAATGACTTTTTAATTAATTGTTTTTTGATTGGATTAGACGTTTTTGAATAACTTATAAAAGGATGGTTTATTTTAAGGAGAGTATCTGATGAAGTTGGCTTGCTTAGACGAAAACGCAATTCTGATACAAAGCGTTCATGTGTTTTTAGCGGTTTTGTATGCGTTCAATAAAATATTGGTTCCGACATTCGTGGCTCCAGCAGTTTTTGGCAACTTTCTTCTTTCTTGGTTTTTAAGCCAAATAATCCTAGTTTTTGTTTGTGTATATATATATATATATATATATATATATATATATATATATATACATATACACATATACACATACACACACACATCCAAAATCTTCGGTGCATGTATAATGGAAGGTGCTCGGTTCAGTAAATACCACCAAACGAGAAAAAACAGCACTCAACACAGCAAAGCTTCTTAATGTAGATATTCCTATAAGAGGCAAAAACACCGAGTCTGGAGACACTTAATCCACGAGCTAAATAGCCCTAGTTTACTGGTTCATCACCCTCAAGGCAGTGGAAAAACGGCAGCAGAATACAATGCAACAACAGACCTTGGTGTCCTCAGTGTGTAATGACCATCAAACAATCTTCAGTTTAAATAGAGGACAAGGCAAAAAACAGAACTGAATTTAAAGATATATAGATACATATTGCCTTCACCCAATATATTTAAACATAATATACCCAGAATAAATATACACATATATATAAAAAACATATAAACACTAAAAAAAGGAGAAAAAAGAAGGCAACTATAACAATAGTTAAACCTGGATAAGACATGCATTCTAAATATATAAAATGTATATTAAACAAATCAATGATGAAAAATCAAATATAAACACACATTACTTGAATGATCAAAACTTCATAACCCTCAAGACAAATCTAACTGGATGGAAACACCATAACTACAACCAAAATAAATTCATAATCAATCAACCCCAGTGGCCATTTAAGCCAGGTTTATATAAAGCACCCAAATTAGTAATCCATAATTTTTCCTTTTTATCTAATATCTTATGTTTGGCTATGTCCATTAACCAAGATCCAAAAACCACATCAATCCTTACAAATACAAAATGGGCTGTATGATGTTCTAGTTTATGTTTATATACGGCACTTCTAGGTATTTTTTCAATTTATATCACTCAAATGAGTTGCTATCCTCATTTTAAAAGGCCTAGAAGTTTAGCCCACATAGAAGGCACCACATTGGCGTATAAACAACCCATTCAGTTTGACACGTAATCAAGTGTCTAATCTAAAAGACTCTTGATGTATTAATCGAAGTAAAACACTTTTGTTTTAGATATAACTTTACAATATACACAGTTGCCACAAAACGTACTTCCTTTCAACCCATCTTGTATAGGGTAAAGATCTTTGTTAATTTTTTATACCAAGACAAAACCTCACCAATATTCTTATTACGTCTATAGCTAAAAGAACATGTTTCTCCTAAATATCGATTCAACAAGTCAGCAGATTTTAAAATGTGCTAATGTCTATTTATCATTTGTTTGATTTTAAAGGTGTTAGTACCATACGTGGTAACAAATCTAATTTTCGGTGCCTCCTGAACTGAAACCTCAATGCTATCATTCTGTGTGGTATATAACAAAGATTCTCTTCTAAAATGTATAGCCCAATCACAAACAGATTTTATGTGAGCTTTATTATATCCCCTCTCAATAAATATATCCCTCATCAGTATAATTTTGATCATCACTACAAATGCGGCGCAATCTTTGGAACTGAGCCATCGGTATATTGTCAACCATATGCCAGGGATTACAGCTACTTGCTTCAAGAAAGGCATTTTTAGTGAATGATTTCCTAAATAATGTTGTAACCATAGTCCCATCCAACACTTTCGTCACATTCACATCAAGAAAATCGATGGTAAATGGTTCTATTCTATCTGTGAACTTTATACCAAAGTCATTTGAGTTCAAGTATTCGACAAAAACCTGCCATTCATCCAACGTGCCAGTCCATATACCCCAACAATCATCTAAAAAATGGCACCACATGTTAAGATGTTTTTATGCGCATTCTTATCATAAATCATCCCACATTCAAGGAAACCCATAAAGAGATCCGCATATACTGGGGCAAACACTGTACCCATTGCTGTACCACTCAACTGCAAATAGCAGTCATTACCAAAATAGAAGACATTATGTTCTAATACCAGCTTTACCATTATAACAAGAAATTCACAATGTTTGACCGAATATTTCCCATATTCATTGAGCCAATATAT